>NC_137634.1:977564-1265064 GCF_963383615.2 Lipophrys pholis
TCAAGGTCATGATTGAAAGACCAAAGTGAATTTTCTCTGGAGAGTCTTTTACCTTACTCTTCTTGACATGGTCAGGACCATGGAAGTGGGTACAGGCATCATAGTAAACCCCCCACTCTTGAAGATGCCCCCTGATTATCTCCTATCCAAGGTCTTGTGGGCACATCCAGCCGGGTCTGGCCCCGACGGTGATCACACAGACTCAACACGCCCCCATAATGTGTGATTGTAGGTACCGTGCTGAATATCTGTAAGATCCTCATGAAGGCAATGCTTTATACATTATTTTAATATTTATCCCTCAAAACATTCTCCTCTCTCGTTCCTCCTCTTGTCTTGCCGCTGCTGTCGAATCTCGCTGCAGTGAAACAACCAGCTCCTGAAGAATCCCAGAGGAAGTCCTTCTGTCTTAGAACCTGACCTGTAGAAACAGATCAGTGTTGACCGAGTTCACCACCTTCAAGCTCTATTTTCTCCACAGGAAGACCCTGCAGTTGACCTGACGTCCACTGGATCAGCTCATATCAGTATTTCATGCCAGTTGATTTTTAAACAAGCCGAACGGCTGTAATGAGAGACTGAGTGGCTCCTTTTGTTCTGTGCACAGCGTCACACTTTGGAAAATATATTAAGTTTATCAGACTTATTTCGTTTTTCTTTATACTTTAGAATAGAATAGAATAGAATAGAATAGAATAGAATAGAATAGAATACTGACCCCAGAGGGAAATTCTTCTTTCTTTACATCTAAATATTCTAATGTAAAGACTTTCTAGAATCTGACGCCCGAGAAACTGTCCAAATGTTTTGTTTTCAAGAATTTTACCTTTTGATTGTTTCTGAGAGTATTTGTGTCACTGTGATGAGAGATTAGAGAGATTAGAGAGATTATAGAGGCTCCACAGCCTTTCTCAGAGGAAATCTGTGGAGCTTCCAGGACAAAACAATTGGAAACCTTTGGTTCACACCCTGTAAAGAAACCATACGATGTGATACGATACAACCGATTACAACTCTGGGATTTGATTGAATTGCAGCATTGAACTTCAGTGAAAACCAAAGAATAATTACACTTTCTGCATTTGGAACCAACACTGGGTCAGTCCTCCCGTTGCTCTCCAGCAGCCTGGGGTTTGTGAGCAGTACCACGCTGAGCTGGACGCCTCCCTTCTCATGTCTGAATAATTGTATTATTTCTGTTGCTGTGAAGCTTCTTCCCCACCGGATTCCTGCAGTTTTGTCACGAATTCTAATCTGTTGACTGGGGAAGTAACCAAAACCAACAGAACTCATTGTCATGTTTGTGGAATAGTTTGACTTTTAGTGGCTAGAAATGGATCCACAAAGCTGCAGCAACAGATGTTCCTCCACCATCAGCAGCCGGGGCCGGAGACACAATGAGGGCTGAGATTGGAGGTTTATACCAGTTAGTTGTTTCCTTCTTTCACACATTACAGCTTTATGTTGTTCTGACGGATGAGACTGGAACCTGATGTGGTCTGTTACTATTAAAGTACACGTGTCAGTCATTCTGGGCGTCCTTTTCTTCAGTGTTGTTGTAAAAGGTGCTTCTGGAGTTATTGTCGCTTTCTGTCAGCTCCTTCTCCTCTGACCTTTCATTAACAAGACTTTTCCATTCTCAGCACAGTGACGCCATTTTGGTGTTTTTCACTGCTGCCACAAGGTTGGCTGACTTGACAACTGCAAGTACAGATACTGTGAAAGAGTGTATTGTTTATTAATGCTATAATTTTATAATTATAATTGTTTAATGCTATAATGAATTAACTTTGTGATGTATTGAGGCACGTCTTGCTGTGTGGTATCGTCAGGATGTAAAGATAAACTCTAGAAACTTCCTCTCTCTCCCTGTCCTATCCCATGTACTTCTCCCCCCAACGGGTCAAGGCGGATGCCCCCCCCCCCCTTCCAGAGTCTAGGGTCCGCCCCACGCTTTCTTCCTGAAGAAGGAGTTCTTATGAACATCTCTCCATGCGAGGGAGTTTTTCCTGGTTTCCACTGTTGCTTGTTACATCTGCTTGCTTTGGAAAGGTTTAGTTGGGTTCTGTTGTTCTCTATCATTGTAAGAGGCTCTGAGATGTTTGTTGATGTGATTTAGCGCTTTACAAATAAAACTGAATTGAATTGAATAGGAAGGGGCCTTTTATAGAAAAAAATATACGCTGTGAATGCACTGTGTCCATTTTCTGTGAAGTGAAGGGTCTTACAGTATATGGAGCATTTGTTATCAGTAATAGTTGGTATTCTATTGACAGTAAGCATTGTGATTTTCTTTGACTTGGACGGGAAGTGGTTCTGTGTCGCTCCCACGCCGTCCTGGCTCATTGTGTGGATGTGAAGTCCAGGCTGGTGGTCTGACAACAGAAGCTCCACTTCATTGTTGCTGCAAGAAATGTGACTGAAGCTCGTAGACTCACGGGTCATCTGTGAGTTCAGGAAGTTCTTCAACCTTTCAAAACTCTTGTGGATTGAGTGAAAAATTCATGGTTGTCAAGCTGTCAAGGCTGCCTTTTGCTTGTGCCTGGAAACCTGACGTGTGGAGATGAAGCACATCCTGCAGCAGCGGATGTAAATCTGCTGGTGGAGTTTACCCTTGACAAGCAGCATTTAATTAAAGTGAACTCAGCGACATACACAGGTCTGTTTTATTTTTGTTTTGACGTTCAGGGTTATTTTTTTCTGGGGGGAAAATAAATCTTCCTCCTTCCTTTGGTGGAATTAAGTTATTAGAATCAAGCACGTTTCTTCTTTTATATTATTTAGTTATATTAAAGCTGCAGTCATCTTTCTAAAGTAACGCTCAGAATTTCCATTTCATTTTAGTTGTGTACATAGAAACATTTAAAACAAAACAAAAAAAACAACTTGGTTCATTTTGATCAGTATAAAACAATAAAAACATAATCTACACTACCAGCCTCGAGGATCTATTGGAGTTATTAAACTACACCGTAATACATTATTGTATTTGTAAAGTATTTGCTTCAGAAATTAGGTTTGCATTTGGTTACATTGATTTTCCAATTCTTATAACCAACATAACAAATACAGAATGTAGTTTGTGGAAGAGTTTCATGGGAGGAAGAGTTTCATGGGAGGAAGAGTTTCATGGGAGGAAGAGTCCTCCGCCCACTTTAGAAGGTACCTCTGTTTAACTAGTTCTCACGCCAGCTTAGCGGCCAATCAGACGTCGGAGTCTCAGTGAGTTTCTACATCAAGACATGATGAAGACGAGCTGCTGAAGGTCAGACTGAGGATGAAGAGACGCTGGCGTGAACGTTAGATCTGCTGGATTTTCACACCAGAGTTTCCAGGGAACGGAGAGAAATAGAGAAGATCTCAGTGAGCTTCAGATCTCGGGGACCAGAAGAGGTCAGAGGTCAACAGAGACCGACTGGGTGGAGACGACAGAAAGACAACAGGAAGTCAAGGAACCTGGTTTCAGTCTGCAGTGAACAGAAGAGCTTCTCCAACTGCAAACCACTGCTTTTATCTGCACTCTTCTGATATGACAGAAATACCTGAAAGATCTGTTCATCAGATGAAAACATGTGCCGCTCTCAGGTCCACGAGTTTTTATTTGATTTTTCCTTTATTTATACTTGTGCCTGACTTTTTTGTTAGAACTTTGAGTATTTGAGAAGTCATGATGAACAAAAATGAATGTTTGAGGATTAAAGTACAGGAAACACTCTTATTTTGGAATGTAAAGAAATGGGATCAAATCTATAATTCCCTATCATTATAAGGTGTGACAATATCAGACTATATACTTTGTGTTTGAACCCAAATTTCTAACTTTGGAATGTCGACAAATTTCTCAATATCACAACAATAACAAAATATCCCAAAATTCAGTTTTTAATACGAATGTTTCAGTTACTGTGAACATTCTGTGGTCAGGTAAATCAATCTGATAAAAATAGAAACACTTCATTAATTCCTGCTACTTGTTAATGCTACCTGATGAAGTGTGAACGCCACAATCATTCACCCTCATGTCGAATCCTCTGGATGTGCTTTGCGGTGACGCCTGATGGAGGCGAACACAGACACGAGCTGCGGGTTTCATTATTTATGGTTTTGCTCTCCCATCTTTGATTTCTGAAGGTAATAAAACCCTCCATGATATCACTGTATTGGAACAGCAATACATTTTGCCCTTAAACTGCACAGCTGCAATTTAATAGGCGTCATAAAAGTTTAATTAAATGATTCTGCATAAACAATCAGCCTATATGGTCACTCTCCACATGAGGGGAATTTGGATTCAACCTTCAGAAATGTGTTTTAATCAAACAACTTGTTGTTCAGTCCACGTTAAAGCAGATTAAACAAATTGTCTTCCAGGACATTTCACCATGCTTATAATGATGAAGAGGAGCCTCACATTGGTCTTTATCTTAATTGCATTGATGAAGCAGAAGAAAAGAAGTTCCCTCATGTTTTATGCTGTTGTTTTCCACTCCAATATATAAAAGAAGTACTTTTTTGTAAAGTTGTACTGTAAACCCAATGACCCTCTATGAATAATGATGTGAAGGATCTGCCTCCAAATGAAAGATTCATCTGCTCCGAAAGGATGAATGTCCTCTACTACTTTAGCAGGAGGAAGCCTTCCTTTATTCAATCTTTTCCTTTGTTGCTGTGCTAAATTAGTTTCCACAGTGAGAAGAAGGAGCCGTGCAGCTGGAGGGGGAAAAACAAAAAGCGTATCCGCGTGGAAGATTGTTTTACTTCCCAGTAATGCTACAGTACAGCAGCCGCCGATTTAAAGCAGCGTGAAAGTGAAGCGCGTGATTGGTTTACCTGGCAGTCTCCTGTGTTTGGTGGAGGTGAGCGACTGCAGAGTGTCAGAAAGCACAGCTTCCTTCTCCACTCAGGCAAGCGTCTTGTCACTTCTCGGTGTCATACACCTCTCACAAACACCTTTTTCCTCTCCACGGGCTTTGCATTTAGTGAAGTTAACTGTCACATGAAGAAGCGGCTGGTTGTCAGTCGGCTCTGCGGTCAGCCGTCGCTCCGTCTGAACGCAGGGCGGACTGACGTGACGAGCAGTTCCTGGTTCTGCAGGAAGCCGCTGAGGCCGTCGCCAGGGTGTGACGGCTGTGAGGACAGTGACAGCCACATTCTAAAAAGTAACTACAACACTGGTCACAGCACTGGGATCAATAAGAAGATTACAGTTACTGATAAATCTCTGAGCTTGTTTTCCGTGACGCTGTTGCCTCTCCGAGTGCTACCATGGAAGCTTTTGCCTTGCAGTTACTGTTTCACCAAAGTCTTGTTTATCACCCTGGAACACCTCATAGAGTAAAAAAAAAAAGTGTGAAAAGAAAAATGTGGATGTGACTCTCTAGCAGTGTGACGCGATGTGGAGTCCTGCAGGGAAGAAAAGAACAGGAAATGGAAAAATATGGAACTTTGGTGTCAGGGTGTCTGTTTCATCTCGTGGACCTTGAGATGAAAAAGTTCAGCCTGTCCTTTCACGTGTGTTTTGCACAGTTGAATATCGGTTTCCTCTCTAAATGACAAGAACTCATTTGTATGAATATCACACTATTGATTATATCAGGAAGCAGAAATACCTTCACATTAGATCCAAATCATGAATGTACAATATTGTCAGACAAAGGAGGGCCTGGAAAAGTAATCATCCGCCTGTATTATTCATTTATTTTCTGAACAAACCACCATACAGGTGGTTGAGCTTCACGCTGTGTGGTGACACTGTGCAGTGGGTAAAGAATAAAGAAAGTCTTTTTTTACCAGTAAAGCGGTGACACTAATGCTGGAACACTCAGCTTTAACTAGATAAAATATTACACAAATTAGCTGGTCCATCGTCTCAGTTAAAGGAGTAATGTCAAACGACACTCGCTATGACTCAGTCCAGGTCTAACTTTATGTCGACTCCATAATTTCAATGTAAATGAGTTTTTGATTACATGACTGCCTTTTTTTGTATGAATGCTAATTATCCGACAATTATTTGAACCATCAAATCGTTCAGCTTGTTCACGAGATTCCTGCTATGCTGTATGCTTTTTATATCTTTAACCCTTTCTGAATAAATCGCAAAAAAACTGCGGATCAAGGAGATTAGCACCTGTTGCCATGGAGACGCAGGGGCGAGAGCCTTCAGCATTCACACCTGCGTTTTCTTCTGGAAATACAAACCTCAAGTTTTGTTTGTTTTTCTAGGTTGCATTCATATTTTCCAGGTTTAGTTTGACTGAAATGACGATGATTCTGATGAAAAGCTCCTGGGTCGTCCTGTGAAGGGTGAGCGCTGCCCAGTGGTGTCACAACCATTTCAAGGTCAAACGTTCCACATACTGAGTGGAGTTTGCATGTTCGTTACGCGACTGTGTCTGTTTTCTATATATGCTGACACTCTAGATACGCAATAGGATGTCTATCTAGAACCTCAGACTTCATCACTTAGTCTTATTTTATTTTTTGTATTCGTTTGATTTGACAGTTGACTTTTCTGTATGATCTTTTCACGTCAGCCCTCTGCCTGCACAGGGCTTCTCTGAGTATTCTGACTCCCCCTCAAACCTCCTTGTTGGGTTCATTGGTGACGCTGAACTGTCCGTAGAGGATGTTCCTGCCTGCCCTTTGTTACCTGCTGTGACCCACTCTGGAGAAACGCAGGTATGAAGGTGGGAGAATGGACGGCCTCTGAACTCTGCTGAGCTCCGATCAGACCCTGACCCTTGGTGAGCGGGGGTCTCGGCAAGCTTCCAAACTGTCTGACACGGATAAAGTGAAGTCTGAATCAAAGGCGTCAAAACCAAACACCAACAATGTGACAGCCATCACAACACTCATCTCTCTGCTGCAGAGGCAATAGATTTATACAACAGGGAAGTTCCTGACACCTTTCTGGTTCCTTCAGATACTTTTGCAGAGTTTAGTGACTCTCGGCTGCTCATGAATGCATTTCCAAGAATACTGGCACCGTTTGCTTGGGTTGACCTCATGTTTCCTCTAAGAAAGGCCTCATCTGTCCAGTTATTCAAAACATTACAGAAACCAAGTCTAAGTGGAAACGGTCCTTTTCACCATCGTGGTAAACTGAAAATGGAAGCGGTGGTCGGTTTCCCAGGCCTGTTCTTCAATCTAGAGTCTTAATCTGGTGCTTGAACATGTGCAAAAGTACTTTAGATCACCTCAAAGCAGGCAAACCTCAGGACCACACATCTCTGCTGTCCCTATACTGGGCGCTTAACCCGGGGTCCTGACCACGCAGTCCTGAACCCGGGCTGGGAAACAAGTAATCCAAGTGGCAAATTCTGAAATCTGGAAAAATGACACAGCAGCCAGATTACAAGATGTCTTCTTACTCCCATTATATATTTTTAGTTTAGTCGGGACTAGCAGCCATGTGCTCCATCTTATTTGCATATTACTGTAGGTAGAGGCCTCCACCGTCACGAGTGTTGCTCTGCAGCCCAGAGGAGAAAACGTCTTTAACAGGGACAAAAACGTGTGAATGAAATGGTGGTGGAATCCCGGGGTTTCAATGAGGCGCAGACAGGAAAGAACTGCAGGAGGAAATAAAAGAATAAATAAAAGATGCCGTGTCATCTGTAAACACAACGCAGACAAAAACAAAGCCGAGAGGAAACGCTGGTGAACAATGGGGGAGCTGATGTATGAGGTGCGGCGCAGAGTGGGGTTACCACAGAGCCATTAATACTGCTCCGCCTTGTCACACAGTAAAAGCTGTGACTCCAGAGGTGAGCAGAGCGGCGCAGCCGGCCAAGTGAGGCAAGTTACAGAGTTTACAAGTTAGTGCTGCAAAAATGTTGGACCTCACAGTGACGGTAAGGAAACAACCACGACTACACTTTTATATCTGGAGGCTTTTTCTATCTTTCACAGTGAGAATCTCAACGTCATTCATTTCCCAAGATATATCAGAGCAATACGATGTTATTATATTATTTTACTTTTTATTCAAACGTCTCGTTTTGCACACTCAAACATTCTCATCTTTTGATATTAACGATGACTGGAATAGTGTCCTTTAGTTAATTGTGTTTGTGTCAAAAAGCAAGTTTTCAATTAATACAGGACATTATTCCAATATGACATTTAATAGTTGTTTTACCATCTTTAGTTTCTACATCTGTAGGGTCCAGCCAGCCTTGTTTTGGACCACAACTATGAACAATTACATTTTCACCCATTTCTAAAGTTTCAGCTTTTCATTTCTTTGGGAGTGAGCCGTTCAGAGTAAAAGAACTAAACTAAAACATAGCCGTGATGACGAACCACTCAGATATGTTGATGGTAGTTAAACAACAGAAAGAAGTAAGGATGGACGAGTTGATCCAAAGTGACGATAATATCAAGAGAAGAAAAACATGCAAGAAAAATAATGAAGGCTAAAATAAGAGTTCCTCAATCACCCAACTTGTCCTCTACGACGACTCTGCTGGCATTGAGCAGTAGGATGTTTCACTACAGATGAAGGCTCATCGCTCCACGAGGCTCTAGGTGGTGACGTCACCCTGCTGACCGGGAGGGAAGTCAGGTTACACACTGCTGGGGCAGCGCAGGACAAACAAAGAGACACACACTCATTTGTTTATTTAAATTTATTTTATTTGCTTTTACTCATAATAAATCAGTCGCTAATGTGTTCTGACTGTGGAAAGAACCTGGAGAAAACCAACTGATCAGGTTAAAAGTAGTTTTAAAGCACTTCAATAGTGAATGTCAATATAATGAAATGTAAAACAGCATGACACCAATACACTGAAGCAGAACTATCCATCCATCTTCTACACTGCTTATCCTGTTCAGGATCCCTGCAGCCAATCGCAGCTGACGATGGGCGGCGGTGGGATGATGATGCACCCTGCAGGTCTCCAGACTGTCACAGAGCAAACAAACAGAACCTGTCTGATAAAACTGTTCATGTCCTGGTAACAATCAAATCAGGAACATGAAATTATGAAGAAAACAAGTACTACATATGCATAAAGGTAAACCCACATTGGTGAGAGATGGTGAGGCAGAATGATGACAGGAGGTAGAAGTGGCGGGGCAGCCGGGGTGAGGCTGTACTTCCAGGGAGTCATAAATCATTCCCACATAACTCTGAGGCAGAACGGTAATTAGCATAAACAAAGGAGAGCATCACTCAGTGGACTGACAGGTCTCATGTGTATTTTATATCCAGAGCCAGGAGGTCAAGTTTGGCAGGACGTCACCTGGATTAGAACAGGAAACACTGGCCAGGAGCTGTTTGGGTTCATCCAAACAGAAACGCAGATCATTCAAAAATCTGTCTAGAAAGACGGGATCACTTTGAGACTTTGGTAATGGAGATCCTGCTATCAGCTGCACGAACACTCCGGCTCCCTGGACAAACCCTGAGTGGAACCCGCAACCGCATCAAGATCAATCCTCCAAGGCCGTCGCAGCGCCGCAGGACACACGGGACATACCAGTCAGATTATTCTGTTTTTTAAAAGGGGCTCACAGTAACCGATATGTCACTCCTCAAAGGGCAGAAGCTTCAGCATATTGAAAACAGATCAAGAAATTAGTCATGTTTACAATACAAATGGTGCTGCCAATAGTGGAGGCTCTGCTTGCCAGAGTGATTCATGGAGGAACAGCTGCCGGTTCAATGAGGAACCCCAGCAATCACACAACCCCTTGTTCTGCCGGGAATCTGTCTCCAAACCTTCTTACTAGTGCGTGCGTCTCATCATGGCGGCACCGAACCATAATTCTTCTCACGATTAATATACTGATTCGGTTATTTCTATTGGATCCATCTTGTGTGAGCAGGAAGTGAATGTAAATTCTTTAAATCTGAATCTGGAATGTCTAATTTGAAATTGAATCTATTGCTTTGAATGTGTATCATGATAAAATCCAAACTGGTTTTCATTCTCCCTAATTCATCCTCACTTTGCAATTTCATTCTCGCTGTTGACATTCAGTTTTTCGATTTTTGTGCCACAGATTCTTGAAAAGGAAATTGTCACTCGGTGTGTTATTCACTGTCAGTTCTGTCTGGACGTCTCGCTGGCAGGTTGGACACCGGCTCAGCAGGCCCAGAGGAAGGGGGAATATTTGTCAATAAATCTATCGGGTGTCTTGCTGACCTGACAAACTCTGAGTTGTCTCCCTGCCAATCATATAAAAATACAGCAATATGCTAGAGAATAATTAATGGATGAGAGACCAGGGTGTGACGGTGGCGTCGGCTGGCCGCTAGGTCACTGGGCGTGTTAACGCCTGGAAAACAACGGATTCATTGTGAAGCAGAATTCACCAAGCGTTGGATCGTTCAGCCACTCAGGAGGAACGTGAGCTGGGTTTAGACCTTCCTGGTTATTTTAGCCGGACTGATGACGTGTTGTTCAATTGTAATGCAGCAACACACATCCCAATTAGATTCACAGTCCATTCCCTCCAGACACCTTGGACCTTCTCCAGGAGAGATCAGCGGGTCTCTGCAGGACACCAGGTGCCTTCGGGCTGCACGCTAACAAACCCTCACATGCAACTGAACAAACAGCATTTCAACAAGCTTGTGAAGAGAGTTCTGCTCCTTTACCCCGAGGAAAGCACGCTTTGGTGTGCATTGATCAACTAAAGATGGTCGACAGCATGTCCAGCGTTTTCAAGGTGAGGCCAAAGCATGTCAGATACCTGTACTGTGTTCCTGCACTGCTGATGTTTACAAGCTCTGCTCATCTGGGTATCGTGATTACACCCAGACATCCATGTCTCCCCCAGTCAGGTGGAACTCTGCAGTTTTTGTGGTGAATGGACTTCACTTCAACTTTGCATCTGAGAATTTCCAGTTTAAATTGAGAGTTTAATTTCATTGTGGAAGGATTAACTCAGGTCAGCACCGAACTCAAACAGGCGTTTACAGTCATGAGGCTTCAGCACTCGAAGGTAAAGTAAGAAACTGATTGCATGTAGTCCAAGACGTTCTGTGTTGAAGGGAGTAGAGCATGTAGGGATGGGCATGGCAGGGTAAAAAACTGCTGTTTTCCACAAGAGTCACTGCTGGTTGGCTCCTCCGTCCTGTTGTTCTGGCTCTGGGCCCATTTTATACTTGGCTAAAGCTTCTCTGGACCGAGAGCTGGCAGAATATAAACAGACACGTTATGTAGATATCGTTCTGTTCCAGGGAATATTGTGTGGTTAAACGACATTTCTGTGGCCGTCCCACAATGTCAAGTAGTCGTAACTCAACATCTGAGCAGCTCGGCTCCACAGAGCTGAGTTCAGAACCACACACACACACACACACACACACACACACACACACACACACACACACACACACACACACACACACACACACACACACACACACACACACAGAGTTTCAGAATTAAAGTCCTAACTATGATCCAACATGTGTTTTTATTTTTATTCACTAGTTGTAACTTGTGTTCGGTTAAATTCTGGCGTTTGTAAATTTCCCTCCATTTCTTTCCGTCTCCTATAATCTCTGCAACACACACTTACCTCAGATCCACAAACACAGGTACAGTACTTTCTTCATCATAACATTAAACCACAATATTGTGATTCAATGAGCATAAATTTAAACATTCAGAGGGGCTGCATTCCACTAATGAATTTATTTAATTCAATATGTAGATGCTGTTTTGCCAATTTAGCTGCAGATACAATCAGAACTGTAGATGAAATGTATCAGAACTCGCTGTATATTTAAGTATTTATGTTTAAAAACTGTGTTTACAATCTTTCTTTTTAAATATTAGTAGTGTTCAGTCTTTATCAGACAATATTAGATTATTTCCATATTTCTTCTGTTGCTTCTAAATCAATAATTGTAAATACGTAATAACCAACATAGAACTCATGAGAAACATTCTGCTGCTGCTTCTTTATCTTTGCATGACTTTTTTTAACTGGTACATTTAAAACTGCCCTTAAAACTCACATCAAACACTTAATCTATGCACATTGTGAAGGAGTACGAAGGATTATTTTTTGTAAATAGCACATTATACAATACATTCTGTAATGTGGCAGCCAGTAGTGTGCAGTGAATCTTTTACAGATAACATTATCCTCATGATGCAACTTTTCCAACTTGAAATTGCGAATTTTGTGTTGTTTTCTTTCGGATTAAATAGGTAATGTCCAAGTATTTTAATGACTTTCCTTTAAAGGATTTGAACACTGTGAGCGCCACCATGTTTTGAAGCTTACAGGCAGGATTACTTTTCTTTCCAACACGTATCCATGCAGAGAACAAGAGGAGTTGATAGCGTTGACCTGCGGGTTGTTAATTTGGCCTGTGGAACGATCCGGGCCGCCGCGGCTCCGAGACGTTCGGGCTCGTCCGGGCAGTTGTTAATCTCCGGTATAATGAGCCTCGCTCTGGGTTTCCCCTGCTTCCCATTGTGCGGCTCGCTTCATTCTGGCGTTCGGCGGCGCCGCGCTCCCACTGTCACTGCATTAGTTTCCATCTTTGCCTGATAAGCTAACAAATAAACTGAATTTATAAAAGCACTAAACAAAGCCACCCACTTCTTTTGTGGCTGAGAAAGCCGCCTGCTGCCGTCCCGCCGCCCTGCCGCCCCCACCGCCGCCGCCGCCGCCCGCTTCTCTTTGATCCCTGCATAATGGAGCTCGCCGCTGTGAGGCAGATAAACGCCGCCATGTTTATTCTCTGTGAGTTTTGTTTACCCGCCCCACATACCACTGCTCTTCTCCCTCAGCTTTTAGCTCCACTTAAGTCAGAATCGATGTTCATCAGCAGGGGCCAGGGGTGACTGTAAAGGCCTGACAATCGTGCTCTATTGATTAGCACCCACCCTGACTCATTTAAACTGCATATGGCATCATCAATAGCAGGTAGCGACCCAGATTCGGTATTACTATTCAGTGAGCGTTTGGTGGAGGCAGCGGATAGGCGGAGCGGCTTTCGAGAGGCAGCTGAATGCTGGGTAATTACAACAGAGAGTTGTCGAATCCCTGACGATACGCTTTGCCAGAAGCCCTTTTGTTTGCCTGCTTGCCTGTTTGTTTGAACTCTCCCTCTATAATGGACTGCTGGGTAATGGGGTCATGATGTGGAATATAAGGATGCATGTAGTCCAGCAGCGTTTATTTCTCTTTATGTGACAGCCCAGACACTCCACAATTTAGACTTTTGGAGAGAAGTTCGTGTCTAAAGGTTTTCAGATTCATTTAGTGGGATGGTGAAGGGCTTGGCGGGCGAGCTGCGAGCTTCACTCGGTTGTTGGTAGCATTGTTTCAACAGCACTTGTGTAGATTTTAATCGGGACGTTGTACAGTGAAGTGATAAAACAGAACACTTGATGGCAACTATCAGGCTGAATGAGGCTGAATTTCACATCCACCACTTTGCCTTTACCGCTCCTGTCAGGGTTTTTTTCTCCTGCTGTCTCTAAGATGGAAAGGTTAAAGTTCTTACAGAATGATCACCTTTCAGGAGATAATTAAACCTCACTTTATTAATACCTCCTCTTCTCATAACTGATTAGAATGGATTTGTTATATCTCCCACTAATGATCTTGTGGCTTTGCCACAACTTCTAAATTCGATTCCTCCTTCGTCTTTGAAGAGCTTTGCAAACGTTCCGGATCTCACCAGGAGTGCGACCGTGCGCCGATCGCCCTTTGCTTCAAAGCGCTCACTACTCATGACGTTAAGGTTATCAGATTGTAAAAGAGCTTTGTACTCTTTGTGCGGCAGCGTTTTCCGGCGTTTCATCAGCCGCCTGATGAATTCAGTCTTTCACTGCGCGGTTAGCGAGGACAAAACATCAGCGTGCAGATGTCATTCACTGATGAATGGCTGACTTATTTAATATTCAGTGACCGATGTCAGGGTCGCTTGCTTTAAACACTGGCACAATAAAAGCTCATAGCTTTCACGTTGATAGAAAAAAAGAAAATCAACTGAAAGTAGGTGGGTGAGAATCTTTTAGCGCTAAAGCTGAGATTAAATGGCTGGTGTTGGATTCGATCTGACTGCAGCTGACAGATTAACCATTTAACATCAAGGGGTTTCCTCGGATTAACCTGTTAATCTCTGGAGTTCATCTAGTATCTGTAACGTCTGAGCGTTGTAATGGGTGTGTATGTCAAGTTAGGACATGGACATCATTATGAACTTCATTGTGTTTAAAAAACAATATATATAAATCCACCTGGAAAACGGCCAATCAAACAAAAGAAGGTCGTCCAGCTGGGAAACCTCAAGGTGTGTGTGGAACCAGTGAGTCCGCACGGCCGAAACTTTTAAAATCCTGTCGTCACAACCTGTCGCCTTGCTTTTCTCTTTTTTTCTCTTTTATCCACTGCTTCATTTTAAATCTTATCACCATTAGGCTGTACAATATCAAGGTACCAGGTGATAGTATTGAGTACTGCACATGTTGGTATGGATCATATGTTTGAGATAAGTTGTACACCACTAACATACAGCCTCATGTAGTATCCTTGAAAAGTTTTCTCTGTGCAATGAAATTCAAATGAGGCCACAATTTAATATGAAACTAGTTGAACTCTCAAATATTTAACAGACATAAATACTCAATTTAAAAAAAACTGTCTTCCTTTAACAGCTACACCCACCAGAAACCTTTTTTTTTTTCCCCATCAGGGAAAATGAAGCCGGCTCACATAAAAAAATAAAAAAATAAAAAATGTTTTATCAAACTAAAATAGGTGGTAAGAAATAGGCATGGAAAATCATTAGTTTCTTTTGATATGTGTTGAATTGGCAGCGCCGCAGACATCAGCACCATGTTATAGGATTTTTTTAAAAACTTGGCGTTGGAGACAAAGAGCAGTTATTTATCGTAAGAGACGTTCAGTCCCATCTGTGACAGAAGTTCTTTAAAATTGCCTCCTGGATTAGAAAAAAAACCACTGAAACAAATAATCAAAGAAAAGTTTGTTGTGTCAGTTTGTAGTTTCCGAGCTGCCTCCTCAACCAGCAGACGTACTGCAGGTGAGAATAAAGCCTCCACACATCGGTGTTGAATCAGCTGGAAGCCAGAAAGTTTATGAGAAACAAAAGTGACTTCCTCCTTCTCCTCTGAAACCTTCAGTGTTCCTGCTCAGACTGCCCACGAAGAGGGGAAACTAACAAGCCTTTGTTTTCAGCTCCAGTAACCATGTTCTCATTCAGTCGTGGAGATGTGGCTTTTCTTTTTGTGGCTTTGGTAAAACAAACACTAATATTGTTGTATTCATAAGCGCGACTGGCTGATCTGGAAAAAAGGAACCATGAAATTCATTTAGACACATTTTGTGAAGGTAAAGAGTCAGATTGAAAACATTACGGCTCTCAACAGGCTAAATAATGCAGAAAGTATGATAAAGATCACTAAAAAGGCCATTTTATCTCACAACATTGTCTATATGAAATATTGCCAGATGTCCAGAGAATCTCGAGTTCAATGAACGAATCTGTTCAAAATTTACACTGAACTCACCACAAGTTCATCATAATTTACTTTTTCCCAACACACGTTTTTACCAGCTGAGCTTGAACACACCACGATGTAAATCAGAGGTAACGGTGAAGTATTGGTTCATTGCACGTGTTACAGGATGTAAAGTTTAACTCTCAGACCTTAAAGAAGTTCCACACTGCAGACATGTTTGCTGGGGTTTGTCGTTTCTACAGAGCTAACACGGAAAAATGAAAAAACAAATACTTTGATGGTTTAAATATGAAAATAAATAAATAACCACGGTGTGCATGTAGGAGTGTTTATAATGAGGAAATCACTGCTCCATTCATGAGACTCTAGGTCTGTAGGTCTATAACAGGTTGATGAGACATGATGAGTCCTAGTTCAGCTTTGTGAGCAGTTTATTCTTCCACTGCCAGCCGAGTGAAAAGGCCTGCCGGGTCTCTGGTCTTTGTCTTTGGTCCTGAACTGTATTTTTAAGAGACCAGCCGGCTTGCTGTGCGACTCGCCACCTTCTCTCCTGAGCTTCATGTGTCGACGTCACAAAATTATTAAGTATTAAGTTGAATACCTAACCAAGCACTCATTATTTAATCATGAAATAAATTATATTTACCAATAACTTCGGCCCCTGTGCACGCAGCAGACTATAATCACCTCGATTGTTCAACCATTACAAATGAATCTAATGACCTGCTGCTGGTGGAACTGTGGTATTTCTACCTTCTTCTGTGGAACAGCATCAAACTACTTCTAGATTGAACTCCATACATTATGTCTACTACTTCATCCCATTCACAGCCTCTATGGAACAGAAGCAGACCACTAACATGACAGGAAACCCCAGACAAATCACCACTTCACCACAGGGCAGAGAGACGTTCACACACACCAGGAATTACAGAGCGATTAGTTGTGACTCTGGAGGGAAACCAGATTATCCAGAGAGAGAGAGTAGAATTGAGTGTACATTGTATGTACTATGTGTGCCTCGACTCTACTCCACCCCATGACAACATCTTTCATTCCCGTCAGTGTTTTTCCCATCATGCCCTGGGGCCATGTGAGCGCCGGTGTGGCGTTGGGCTTCAGATGCGACTGATCTTGTGCGGTTGCGGATGTTTGCACTGTGCCTGATTGGAAGGCATAATGGTGGACAGTTTGTATCCGCAGTTATTTGATGGTAACCGTTTTGGAGGTTTGAATTGATGGTAACTTACCTGCAGCCAGTGGGAGTGGACGTCAGCAGCCAGTGGGAGTGGACGTCAGCAGCCAGTGGGAGTGGACGTCAGCAGCCAGTGGGAGTGGACGTCAGCAGCCAGTGGGAGTGGACGTCAGCAGCCAGTGGGAGTGGACGTCAGCAGCCAGGGCTTCTTGATATAAACCCCTACAGATCCCAAAATATTAATTACATTTAACACAGATTCAGCGATAAGAATGAAGGTTAGGGGGAAAATGTGGGCCGCGTTAGGTTAAAAAAATCATTTTCATACCAACATTAAGAAATCAGAGGGACTGTTAAGAGGCTTACATCGATCTTTCTTTCCTGTGTGTGACACTGATAAGCAGATAAATCACTTAATATTCCACTTTGTGTCAGTGTGAGGCCTTTTCCTGCAGTAACGTCCTGCTGGGCTCCCCCCGCTGTGGACAACACACACACACACACACACACACACACACACACACACACACACACACTGTGGAGGACACACACACACACACACACACACACACTGTGGAGGACACACACACACACACACACACACACACACACAGTGGTACTCCAGTTGACGCCTCCTCTCTTCTGATGTCTAAACGTAAATCAGCTGACCTTGTACAGAACCAGTGGGCGGAGCCTCTGACCCCGCCGCCGGACTCGTTCCTGCAAATGAACATGAGTTTAGTGAAACGAGACGGCAGCTGCTCATCCTGCCGTTAGAATGAAAGTGAGTCAGTGACGCCTCCTCTGCCCACAAAGTTCTCCTGTTAAAGCTTCATTCTAAAACACACTCTGCCTCTCTGAAGCAGGAAACTTTTCAAGGCCAGACTTTGGCAGTGGAGTTAGTTAACCTTGTCCAGAGTCGCTCCTCTCCCCCACTTCCACGCTCGCCTTAAATGATGGGCCTCTCATAGCAGCCAATTAGGCGGTGTCATTTCTGGAGGTGCAGTGGTTTGATAGATCATGCACCAGGAGCATGTGGAGGGAGAAGCAGCCAAGCATGCTCTGAGGTCAGCTCCATCCAACACACACCAACCTCCAGCATCAGACGGCCAAGGCTGTGTGATCAATGGGGAGGAAACTGTGCAGCTATTATTTATAGGATCACCAGGCCATTAGACCCAACTATCCACTTAGCCTTTGCCACTCACTGTTTCTGTGCGCCAGACTAGAGAGAATTGGAGATTGAGGACGGCGAGCTGGCCCATATTGTAGGAATCATTCTTTTCATTTATCTCCATCCACACTGAATTTACTGGGAGCGGCGGCGGCGGCGATCCAGCAGGGCCACCTGGCTGTGAAGGGGGGCGGCGGCACTGCGTTCACAAACTCTACTTATTCATGGAGAACCAGATTCCTGCAACAAGCCAGACGCTGCATGTGTGACTGCAGATGGTTGAAGGCTGTGGGGGGGGGGTCAGGGAGGCAGAGATGTGTCAGTGTGAGCATGTTGCTTCGGTTATTTTTAACCGCAGACATCTGAGGAACAACTGAACTCAACAACAACGTCTCAGTTTGAAATAAGATAAAAGTATGAATGACGGCTGGACTCTTCTGTGAAACTGTGAAAAGTGTTTCTGCAGGTCGGGGGCGTCCAACATGAGGCTCTGGTTCCACCAAACCACCAAGGAAATGTTAGTGCTGTGGATTAAGTTTGATTAATCACGATTAAATATCATTCATTTTTAATCTATATTAATCATGTTTCATCTTGCATGAAGAAACAGACATAGAAGGAAATATAGTATATGTTTATTAAACAAGAGTTCCTCTTCTTATCGTCTCATTGTCCACATTAATGTTCCTGCTTGTTGAACTTGTCCGAGAGGAGAGCTGAACGCTTCTTATTTCTAATGTTGCTGCAGCTGAGAGCAAACTGAAGAATCCTCCAACGCTCGCTTCGCATCAATCTAGGACTTTAAGCTGGAAGTACTTTGGTGAGAAGAAACTCCTTCCTGCAGAGTGTAAATCAAACTTTAACTGTTCCGTCTTGGTTTTTTGTACTGAAATTTCCCATTGATGAGGCCAACGTGGTTATTTATGAAATCGGCCTCAGCTCCAGTTGTTTTGGCCGAAGTATACACCCCCCCTCCTGAGCCGGGTTATTTCTATAATGAAGTTTTAACATTTGGCTCCAACAACCTTTTATTTAATGTCGATTGGAACAAAACCTGCTGTTTTCATGGAACCTGCAGGGATTCTTAAAAAAAAGGTTTTGTTGTAGCATGAAGATGTTTCAGCGGTTTGAAGACACATTTCTCACCATCAATATTCACATTTCAAACAATCCCAGTGGAGTCTGAAGCTGCCTGAAGTCTTGAGGTGGAAGCTGGAGCAGTGAGAGCAGTCAGCAGGACGCTGGGACCTCTCGACCTCCACTCATCCACTCACATCTGAGCCAAACAAAGTTCTTTATAAGCAGATGTATCATCTGCTTTCTGCGCCTCTAATGGCCCCTTTAATTATTTATGAGGATTGAATCTAAGCCGGCGTCTCCAGATATTTCTTTGTTAGGTCTTTGCCTCTTTGCAGCTTCAAAGGGATCATTGTGACTTTTGAGAGCATTATACAGTAAGTGCATCCTGATGGCGCTGTGCATAGAAGCTCGCCTCCATTATTTCTGCTATTTGTGGAGTTCAGATGATGTTAAAAGGAGCAGTGTATACCATTTAAATATATAACTGCTTGTTGCCCTTGGATTCACTGCAGAGAACTTGTGCAATTGGTATAAATTTCTTGGTCTTTCTAGACAAAAGCCACATTAAAAACTGATCAACTCAGTGTGATTGGATAAATGAGTCTATTTTATCTTTAAATTGCTGGACTATGCTTCTTTGACCTTGTAATTATGAGATCAGTTGGCCGAATGTTCAATAGAATCACTTCCTGACACAACTTAGTTGGTCAGCGAGGGCGGCCATCGAACTGACGTGGCCCAATATGGGATTGAACCTCAAGAATGATCGGCTTATTGATTACACAATGTCACAATCACTGATGACCGTGACGATGATGATGATCATGGTGATCTTCGTCATCAATGACAGTCTCTCTCTCTCTCTCAGGTGTTCATCAGAGTTATTAGTTATTAGAATCATACATTTCCTGTAAGGTGGATTCTGCGGTTTGCTTTTTGTGTTCATGATCATTATTTGTGCATGTATATATATATATATTTTAATGATTTTGACACGTTTCTACGAATGTTTTAACGTGAACTATTTTGATATGTTAGAGTTCGTGTTCGGGCTGAAAACGGTCCCATCTCACATCTTTTATTTCACTCCCCACTCGTCTCCTGTCCATTATCCTGAGGAACACACACCTTTAGGTGTGCCCTTCTTTTTAGCATATCAACAAGAGAAAACTGCTGAGTTGACATATTGAACCAACAGTCTGTCTCCGTGTCCATCCATCCCCACCCAGTTGTTTTTATCATTCTCTATCATCTTATCAACAGACGTTTGTCCTTCAACTCATTTTCATTGCATCCTTCATAATGGTAGGAACCAGTACAGTGCATTGATTTCCCATCGTGATGTCATAAATGACCAGAATCCCACCAATGGGAGTGTTTTTCACTTCATACGGAGTGAGCTTCTTTTAACGGTCTACATTCAGCACCTGTCCTGCTGCTCGACTTCAGCCTGTGTGTGCTCAGACTTTATCTCCCCGGCCTCAGCTAATGATTCCTTCCCACTGGACACTTTCCTTCTGCTTGACAACTTTCTCGACACCTTGCTGAGTTTCCCCCTCAGCTGAACGTGATCGAAACGCCCGCTAAGCAGCATCAGGAAAACCCAGACACTCAGCTGGTCGTGTGCAGCTAGCAGACAGGAGGAACAGTCTCTGGACCAGACTCATGAATGTTCAATCGGGTTTGTCTCTCTTGCACAGTAAAATAGAATTTCTAAACATCAGTAAGGCCGGATATGGGTTTCTCCAGCCCATTGGAAGTGCTGATAATCACCTATTTGTAACAGTAATTTGCTGACATACTGATTCAATTATGCTTGTTTTTAATAGTTTTCATCACTTTGTCAATCCTCATTTGGCAGAAAGGCTTAATTTAGGAATAACACATTTAATAAATAGTTCAAAGAATTGAGCATTCTCTTGTGCCACATCCTACAAGGGATTTGGAGACTTCAGGGTCATGACACTGCACCAGAGGGCGTCACTCACAATGTAAGAACTCTGGTTTGAATCCAGTCGGTCTGGAGTTTGCATGGTGTCCCTGTGTGCATCACTGGGTGCTCCAGCTTCCTCTCACACACTCCAGACCGACTGTGGGTTTTTAGGGACGATTCACTTTGTAATTCCTTCTCTGAACTCGTGTTACGTGAGGATGGCTTGCTGGGTAAAATGCATATGAATTGTTGGATGGATGAAAAGCTTCTTCAAATACTTTTGTTATTAAGAAATACTGAGACGGCAGTGACAGGCCTCCAGCAAACACAAAACTGCAGCAGATCAGCGGGTAGATCAGGTCGTCTCCTGATCCGATGGTTGCAGGTTCATTCGAACGTGTCCCACTTTCCATACACTGAAGTGTCTTTCAGCAAGGCACTGACGCCCACATTCCTCTGGACGGGTGGATGGAGCACGTTGCATGGCAGCTGTCAGCGCTGGTGTGTGTTTGTGTGAATCAGCGAACCTGATTAAAAGGTGCAATGTGCTAAAAAGATGAAGACATACAGAAAACAAAGCCTCGCTCAGTCGTCCCAATCAGATTATTCCTCCATCAAACATTCATTTCATGCTTTTTTAAAAGGGTTGGAAGAATGATGCTGACCGACTGTTTACATTCTTCCTTCAGCCTGGGTGTGTTTCATATTTCAGTGTTGTTCGCTGTGAGCTGACAGATGACCGGCTCAACTATGTACCAACATGTGAGCACACACACAGCACACACACAACACACACACCACACACACAGAACACACACACCACACACACACAACACACACAGCACACACACAACACAAACACACACAACACACACACAGAACACACACAGCACACAGAACACACACACAACACACACAGCACACACACAGAACACACACAGAACACACACACAACACACACAGAACACACACAGAACACACACAGAACACACACACAACACACACAACACACACACAACACACACACAACACACACAGAACACACACAGAACACACACAACACACACACAACACACACACAACACACACAGAACACGCACACACACACAACACACACAGAACACACAGAACACACAGACAACACACACAGAACACACACACAACACACACACAACACACACAGAACACACACAACACACACACAGAACACACACACCACACACACACACAGCACACACACAGAACACACAGAACACACACACACACACAACACACACAGAACACACACAACATACACACAACACACACACAACACACACACAACACACACAGAACACACACAGAACACACACAACACAACACACACACAACACACACACAACACACACAGAACACACACAACACACACACAACACACACAGAACACACACAGAACACACACAGAACACACACAGAACACACACAACACACACACAACACACACACAACACACACAACACACACACAACACACACAGAACACACACAGAACACACACAACACACACACAACACACACAGAACACACACAGAACACACACAGAACACACACAGAACACACACAACACACACACAACACACACACAACACACACACAACACACACACAACACACACAGAACACACACAGAACACACACAACACACACAACACACACACAACACACACAGAACACACAACCTCCTTGAACTCTGTGACTTCAGAGGTTGATGGCGAGCCGCTGGGTATTATTGGGAAAATGCACTTTCATTTGTATGTGTCTGTGAAGCTGGGGCATTAATCTGACTGTGGTTTTCCTGCGGTGGTGTGAAACTGTCCGACTTCAACACCGTGACAGTTTATTTCATTCAGCTATTTACACTTTGGAGTTTTCCCAGGTTTTTAATGAACACAGCCAAATGACATGAAATATTTATGTGTGTCTGCTGGCAGCTGAGGAGGCAGATGCATCTTTATTCTGACAAGTGATACGGAAAGAACAAACATTGTGTCGCTGGCTGCAGCTTCAGTATAAAACAATACATCTCCAAATAAAAAGTGTCACTTGGGAAAGTGTGTGAAGTTATCCTGTTGTGTCGCACACTGTACACTCTGTGTTGTGACTTACTTTCTATCAATACTGCACAAAGTGTGATATATATGAAACACAGAGGGACAGAGGAGCAGCTCACATTTTGAAAATAAATCCTAATAAAAAAGCAATTTGAGAGCAATAAAACCAAACTTTGATATAATTAAACACACATTTTACTGCCGTTCTTTTCCAGAAAGAGAATTTATAATGATAAGATACTATAAAGGACAGTTGTGTGAAGCCGGGCTCTTACTGCAAAATAGATTCAATTTCAGAATGTTGATTTAACTGAACCTAAAACCAATACTTTAAAACACTTTATAAGACTAAGATCAATATCTTTATATATACAAAGACATTGACAGTGTAACTGGCCACATTCACACCCATGTCATCATCTGTTGGTAAGAAATTAAAAATCTTTTCTCATTGTATTGAAGATAGTAACAATAAATTCACAACTATCATGTTTTTTTGGAAGAAATTAAAATGTATTGAACTTCTGTGCAAAAGCTGTAATATTAACATGTGAAAGGAACAGGATGAGCAGATGTTGGTCACTTGCTTTAGAAATCAGGATTTCGTCATCAGTCCATGAGCAGACATCCCGACAGTAAGAGGATGCGAGTTAAACTCCCTATGGCTGAGTTGCGGAGGAATAATTGAGAGGCGGTACTTGATCTGATCTCCTGAAGCCGTCGCGGCTGAACGAGCTTCGTCTCACTGGATCGAAGAAACAAACCTTTCCAGAGTCGGCACTCTGGACTCTGTCGGACATCGTCTGCCGTAAAGTTTGTGAATTTGCTGTGGGAGGATTTCATTTCCTCTGTGACATTGTGAGAGTCACATTCTCAGAAGTTTCATCATTAAACAAAGACAAAACTCTATGTGAGATAAGAATTACGGCCTTTAATGAATTTTTGGCCGGAGCTTGCTGATTAAATGAACCAAATGATTCTGAGCAAATGGGCTGGCTGCAGCCGAACCTCTGGAGACCGAAAAGTGTCTGATACATCCTCCATTAGCGAGCCTCGTACCTAAAGAAAGCTCCTTTTATTATCCGCGAGCTCCGCGGCAGGGCGGCGGCGGCGGCGAGGCATCTGATTTATTGCACATACTGTACGCTGTATAAAACCGCTTGTACAAGACAAGTGGAGGAGAGTAGTGCTCCAGCAAATTTGGCCTGATGTGTGGAGCCGTGAGAGCGTTGATATCATTCACAGCGGTGCTTTTATCCCGGGCTTAGCGACGTGTCCAGCGCAATTAAGCAAAGCTCAGACACTTTTGCAGTCACTGAGCCTCGATTATCATCAGACGAGCTGCAGGCCACGTCCCACCAGCTCTCCTCGCCCTTTTAGCTTTGTGGAAACAGAGGGTGGTAAAGCTGAATGGAGGAGGAAGAGGAGCGGGAGGAGGGGGACCGGAGAGGCTCTGCTCTGGCCTACTTTCTGATGTCGGACTGGGACACAGCAGGAAGCCGTGTGTGTTTGTGTGTTTGCCCTTCTTGGCCATGTCAATTGCTCTGAGCCCACTGGAAACATTCACTTCATAACAATAATCCATCAGTGAGTCACAACCAATCATTACATTTTGCAGAGTTACACGCAGCAAACAATTTAATCAAAAATCTTCACAGCTTAAAGATTTGCATTTATACCTGAACTCAGTAGAACTGCAGATTCTGCTGTCAAACATTTAAACCATCAACAGAACTGATGAACTGAAGTGTCTGTAGCCACCGACCACCGCGCTGACATAAGGTACCATGTTTAACCTGGTAGGACTTCCTCTTATAACCACAAACACATATTTCACTTGTGCAGATCAAATGATTTATTATGCATCCCAGTACGTCTCTGCAGTCAGTGACTCATTGATGCATTTAAGATCAAATCTTTGCTCACACAAGCTTATTTAAGATGATCACAAGATCACCTTTCAGTGTCAACTCCACTCTAAAGGTCGTCTATTTATTCATACACCAGGCGGACATCCACCTTTGCAGTGTCAGAGACTTTATTTGAATCAGTGACACAGCGTGAGGACGTTCATGACACATCCACCAGCAAACAATCCCCATGCATACTGTATTGGAAAAACACTTTATTCATTTTCATTCACTTTATGACTTCCAGAAGAAACCAAGCTTGAAGCTTCCGGGACCTTCATCGTTCACGGAGCCGCAGGTCCATTTCCTCAAGGCTGAGCGGCTTCGCTGTTGTTGACAGACATTAAAAGAAGGAGCATTAACTGTTTTTCAAAATTAATCATGTTTTTTTTATAAACTATAGCAGAAAGGAAGGCCACACATCTTCCTGAATCTTATTTTGAGAGTGGGCGGATGTGTTTTGTTATTTTCTGTCTGCTGCTGCATCTCAGCATGATTCACTGTGACACTAAACCTCATTAGAACACAGTTCCAGCCTTTAACACGGTTCCTAACAAAGGACATCAGAGATAAATCACCAAACAGCCTCTAAAATATATTAGATAATGAGACAGATGGTTTGTGCTTTGTGACCTGGTGTGTTGTCCTGCTAGAAAGCATCACAACATGGTAGGGTCTTCTGGGGACGGACGTCCAAAGAAAGTGGACAAAGGCAGAACAACATCGCCAGGTATTGTTTTTATCTGACTGGTCGTGTAAAAGTTGACATTTGTCCACAAAATGACCAACTTCTCTGCATCGTGAATTAAAAGGACAAAGAAAAGAAAAGATCTGTTGAAGGAACTGTGATGGACTGTAGACCTGTCCAGGTGAGCCTGTCTTCACCTGTCCAGGTGAGCCTGTCTTCACCTGTCCAGGTGAGCCTGTCTTCACCTGTCCAGGTGAGCCTGTCTCCACCTGTCCAGGTGAGCCTGTCTCCACCTGTCCAGGTGAGCCTGTCTTATTGATTGGTGACTCTTAATTTACTTCAGGTGATTGTCTCTGTGTTTTCCCTGTAATTGACTTTTGGTCGTAGAGCTTTAGCTGATTATTGACGGTTAACTGGGACTGGTTACAGCACTGCAACCCTGAACAGCATAAGATGGATGGATGGACCGGACCAGTGACTCAGGTGTATGTGGCTACTGGACCAGTGACTCAGGTGTATGTGGCTACTGGACCGGTGACTCAGGTGTATGTGGCTACTGGACCGGTGACTCAGGTGTGTGTGACTAGTGGACCAGTGACTCAGGTGTGTGTTGCTACTGGACCAGTGACTCAGGTGTATGTGGCTACTGGACCAGTGACTCAGGTGTATGTTGCTACTGGACCAGTGACTCAGGTGTATGTTGCTACTTGACCAGTGACTCAGGTGTATGTTGCTACTGGACCAGTGACTCAGGTGTATGTTGCTACTTGACCAGTGACTCAGGTGTGTGTGGCTGCTTGACCAGTGACTCAGGTGTATGTTGCTACTGGACCGGTGACTCAGGTGTATGTTGCTACTGGACCGGTGACTCAGGTGTATGTTGCTACTGGACCGGTGACTCAGGTGTATGTGGCTACTGGACCGGTGACTCAGGTGTATGTTGCTACTGGACCGGTGACTCAGGTGTATGTGGCTACTGGACCGGTGACTCAGGTGTATGTGGCTACTGGACCAGGTGACCCGGCCGGCTTCTTTCCCAGCTATGTTTCTCCTGTCAGCTGGAACAGGCTCCGCCCACCATTACTGTCCACAAGATGAAGTGAGCACATGGGTGATGGACGGGATCCGTTTTCAGACCTTGCAACTTCAAAGTTAATCCCACCTGAACAGTTCGAGGCTGTTAATGAAAATAAATTATGGAATTTCACAGTTTCCATCTGCATTGCTGATGTCTGCACAAAACAGTAATATGTCAGGAGTTTGTGGTTTGGAGATGCACGCGATGTCCGCTCTTCTTTTCTGCCTCTGATGGTGTTTGTGACGTGAGGTTTCCTTACAGGGAATTACTCACATGCTTGACACACTCATTAACTGTCTTTGAGAATTCTCTTGTTAGTGCTTCTGCCTGCACTTTATTGTTTATTTTATATAATGGCCCTGAGTATTGAACTCCAGGCGCATCTCTAATCAACACAATAGCTCATCCGCCTCCTTCCCTTGTCAACAGCCCTTAAAGTAGTTGAACAATAAACACAGGAACTGCAAGGTAACACTTAACATGACAGATGTGCAGCTTTATGACAGCTGCTGAGCGCTTTTAGTGGCTGCACTTTAATTTCACTTTGATTGCACGTTGAATCCTTCTGGCTTTTATAAACGACTCCGACTGAGCAGTGAGCGCAGAAAAATCACGTTTTTCATTTACAATTTCATCCTGTAAATTGTGTTTGCTTCTTTTTGTGACTTCCTGGAAGTTTGCTTTTTTTACTGCACAAAAAGGAACGCAGCATTTAGTTTTTCCATGAGCAGCAACACTGGTTTGGTTATCGTCAGGTAGTAAAAACTGAGGTCATGTGCTTTTGTCAGACTCGACTTTGCAACCGTAATGCAGATTTTAACAAGGTCATTGTTGACCATGTTCATCGTCGGCTCACTCAATAAGCATTTTTGAGTTGAGCACTAAAAACGACAATCCCATGTTACTTAATATATTGTTGTTTGATACTACAGAGAATCTACTACACTACTCTCCTATCAATATGTGTGTTCAGTTCTGATGTTATTCAGTTTTAAACCCACCTTATTGTATCGAAGTAACAATGAAAAAACTCCTGGCGAACGTGGCGGTAATGAGAATCTCAGGTAGATCATGTCCACCAGGTGAAGATTAAAGATTTGGCTGGAAAAATCTAGAGATGTTTGAATACATTATCCATCAATCTTCTTTAATTTAGCTTTTGGTTTCCAGTCAATTTTAAACAGTTTGAACTCGTGTCTCTCTGCCCCCTGCTGGATTG
Organism: Lipophrys pholis; assembly: GCF_963383615.2. Classification (NCBI taxonomy): domain Eukaryota; kingdom Metazoa; phylum Chordata; class Actinopteri; order Blenniiformes; family Blenniidae; genus Lipophrys; species Lipophrys pholis. Next base: position 1,005,400 of record NC_137634.1, read on the forward strand.
AACTTTTTTAATTTAGTGTATTGTGATATCATTTAATTCATTGTTCTGATATAAGTCTGCTTTTATGTTCATGTGCTGCACCTTACCTGTGTTCGTTTTGAAAAATATTTCAATAAAGAGTACGAATAAGATGAACGTACTCTTACTTCTGGGTTAGAACCCTAACCCTTTGTGTGTAACTAGAAGAAAATATGTAAGATATGAGCAGCCTCCGCATGTGTTTATAGTTGTTGGTCTTTGAAATAGATATCTATATTAAAAATAGAACCGTTTTAATGTCAGGTGTTTGGTAACTTGTATTCACTGCTGCCACAGGTAAAGACATGCACACACATTTAGATCTTAATGTTTTGGAAAAAACCCTTGATGGGTGTCATTCATGCTTGTGTGACGATTTATTGTGCAAAGCTCATGACTCAAATTAATGAAGCACCATCAAACCAAGTGACCATCCCTTGTTTTGAGGCTTCTACATTATTGCCCCCACTAGGGGGCGCTTGGTGTGGTGCATCGGCCTGACATGAGCAGATACATTTGCGCAGTTTGTAAATCCAGCATCTCCACCTGGAGAACAGGGTGAACAGGTCTATTTAACAGAGGTCACAGCAAACCCCGCTCACCAGAGGTCATTTAACTGCTCCTGTTCACCACGTCTCTCCGTCGCTCCATCACGGCAACGCCGACGGCTGAATGTGTGTCGGGAGGCGGGAAGGAGCCGTCAGACAAACGACTCAGCAGTTACACTCAGACTGCAAAGCAACGATGATGAGTGTGTTTAGAAGTCTAATGCCCTCTGGAGCAAGTCCAAGCTTGTATATCACAACTATTTATGCCTTACAAAGTGATGTGCTTCTTAATTGTGCTGCCCTCAACTAAATAACTCTGGAGGAGAGGATCTCCTGCTTGGATGGCAGCTGCTGCTTCGGAGTGGAAGAACCACTCGGCTGCTTTTCCTCGGGGGTCAGACAGTTAAGTTGATCGTTTTGGACACTTCAGGACGCCACTGAATTAGACAGATGCTAAGTTGGACGATAATGTGGAAGGGCATCAAATTGGCTTTGGATTTTGAAACACGGAGGACTCTCCATTGAAGTGATGACTGTTTTTCAGTTTGAATTCCAAGAGCCAGAATATTGAGAGAACCAGTCGTGTGAATGGTGTGTGAGCAGGTAACATAGAACTCTACATTACACACTTTACAAAACAGCCTGGTGGTGTCAGACCAGAGAAACAAATCAGAGCAGAGACGCTGCATCAACACAACAATGTATTTTCAGTTTTAGCATCTCCAGACCAAATATTTCTCATTTCAAACTTAATATTTAGATTCTAAAACAAAGGGTACAATGAATACAATGGAAATGAAAACTTAAAGGAGACATATCATGCTTTTAAATCCTTCCTTTTTACATATAAATCATACAGTTGTGGTCTATACAACGCGAAACTGCAATGCTTGGGTCTGAATTCCTCATTATTAGAGCTCCACAGGCCCCTTTTCTACCCCTTTTCTGATGTGCTTCTGAGAGCAACTTGTTCTGGGGCGGTCTCTTCATACCCCGCCTCCTCTCCAGGTTGCAGAGGTGACACTCGGTTCAACGCCACCCTGTTCGGCCATCTTTGTAGTTTGATAGAACAGATACAATTATCTAGCGGCGCAGAAACTTTATATTCACACATTATTTACAAAATGTCAACAACGGAAGATTTGTCCATCCAGCCATACATGTTGGAGCCAGAGTCGGACCCGGCGGAGCCAGATGAAAATGACCATGATGCACCTGAAGAACAACGTCTTCATATGGATGTAACGCAATGGTGTGTTACTATATTTACACTAACTTCTCCATCCATGCCCACTACTACAATACTGCCTGTATTACAACGACTATTTAACACAGAAGTTACATTCTAATCTAAAACGAGCACACAGCGCTAACATATGAAGACGGTGCAACTGCTAATGCTAACAAAACAATGACAGGGACGTCTTATCATCACACTTTTTAGCGTTATATACAGCTTACCGAAGTGCTCTGTTCGTCGTCTCCATAGATAGAAGGAACTGACCGCTCAATCAGACCAAGTCTTTCGGCAAATCCTTCTTTATACTGGCGGAGGTTGCTGAAGCAGTCGTCCTTAAAGTGATTCGCGCACACAAAAATGACCTTACCCACAGATGTGGGTACATTTCTGTGAAATATAAAACTCAACCAGGCACTTGGAAAAGGTTCTGATGCTGGGAGACGGTGTAACGAAGCTTGTGGGTTACTACATCCAACAACCGAACATTTCCACTTATCCTCTCGTAACTTCGGTTGGACTACAAAATCGCAGCGAGAAACAAAAATGGCGGATTGCTCGAAGTGTCGATGTCCTAATTTGGCAGTTCCGCTGAGAATACTGTGACGTCATTGTTCAAAAAACGTAATAGAGAATAGAAAAATCGAAACCGATCGCAAAATATGACCAAAACAGAATATAAAGATATCAACGGAGCACCTGAAGAGACTACTTTGAACTTTTCTGTACTTCTAAACACTCTAAATATACAACAACATGCATTTAAGGGCTAAAAAAGTGGATTTAGCATGATATGTCCCCTTTAACATGCTCATGCTGAGGTGTTTCTTTTCTATTAAATCTTTACTGACTGATGACATCACAAAGCAACATGAAGTGACTATATTGGCTGACATCAACCATCATTTCCCTCCATTTTGTTATTTTTATGTCTTTACTGATTCTAAATACTTTCTCCTGCTCTTTCATTCAAATCAGGACATGTTTAGCTCCTTTTGAGTCTTTTGCAGTCCTGCTGTACATTTAAGTCACTAAGTGTTTCCCTCCATAGAATTATTGAGCAAAACAAGTCAGTTTAACCTTCTCTTGGTTTGGACTCTTTCCACATCCCCGCCGCCTCGACGATTGACTAAGTAAGATGTTTGGGTGGATGAAGATAATAGACGTAGTATTATGTTGCACATTATAACAAAGTGATCCTCCAACTCGCCGCAGCATTTTGTCAACAGGAAGTAATTCTGCTCGTCCTGAGTGGTGAACGAGGCTGTCTCCACACCACCTCCACACCACCTCCACACCACCTCCACACCACGTCCAGCGGCTTTCAGAGTCCATCCAGTGAATGTGGCCCGGCTCACAGCGCTCCAGTGTGTTGTTGTTGTTTCTTAGGGCTTCAGCTTTTGTTGTGTGTTTTGGCTTTTTATCCCGTTGGAGGATCAATGACCTGTGACTGAGTCCGAGCTTTGTGACAGCGGGCAGTTTGTCCTGCTCCAGCATGCCGTGATGCCCCGGAGATTTCATTGTGTCCTGCAGATTTAAGACAAATCATTGCAAACACTGCAACACAGCTGCAAAATACAGCCCCGTCCTTTGTTTGGCGGTAGCGATGCTGTTCTTTTCTTGGGAGGCTTCTTTCTTTTTGTCTTGCTTGTGAACATAGAGCTGATATGACCTGCCAAAAAAAAAAAAAGGGTCTGTTTTTGTCTCATCCGACCAGATGACATTCTCCCTGAAGCGCCGCGGCTCATCAATATGCATTATAGCAGGTATACACCAGACAATTGCTTGTAATTTAATCCCTTTGTCAGAAGGACCGAAGCGTCTCAATGATCTGTAAGTGTACCCACACATTTATTTATGACTCTATACCTTCCCCAAGGTAGCAGAAAAAAGAAAAAGCTCATTCCGACAGTCTGGAAAAATTGCCATTGATTGTCATTTGTCATATCCAACATTTCTGTCATGACTTTGCAGTTGTGCTGTTTTGGGAGGCGGGTCAGACCCCCACAGTCCAAAAAAAAAAGAAGGAAAAAGCATCGTGGTGCAGCCGGAGCCCAGCCAGAGACTGGCAATAAGCCCGGGACAATTTAGGCAATCTTTTTAATGTAGCTCAGAGCATGACCTTCACACAGGGTCGTGATACAATTCACTTTAGCTGCTTGATACTGTACGGAGCACGCCCTTATCCTATTACTGTAAGTGAGACTGTGTCGACCACAGGATGCGTGATTCAGAAATAATACCAGCTAGAGGGGCCTCCGAATCAAATATACACTATTTCATTTATTTATTGGACCTAATATGCACACATTTCCCAAGCTCATTTGGCCACATTAATAAACACACACTTTGAAAACAAAAGTCTTTTTTCTTATTGAGGAAACAGTAATCCAGCTTCACCATTCCAATAATACGCCACTATATTCTGCTTTTTTGTTGGCTTTTCCACAGATTTCCTTTCTGATGCAAGACCAAGTAAAACCAAAACAGCAAAAAGCATATTGTTATCTGAAGTGATCTTTTAGATGACACAGACAGAGACATTAAGTCCACGTAGTTCACAAACAGCCTCATTGCTGTTTTCAGTGGAGCATGACTGAATTTATTCAACTGTAGTCCATATTACTCTGGGAGATAGAATAAAAGTGAGTTCCTGCCTACCAACAGGAATCTAGGTTAGTAAATTGTGTAATAACATCATACTGATGTCACAAGCTTTTCTTCACGCTCCACTTTTACCTCTTTTAGTGAAGCTTGTTCTGAACCAGTGTCTAAAATCTAAAAAAGTGCTTCTGTAACTTGGATTCATCCGATTTCGGTGTAATTGTTCCACCATGTGAATGGCAGCGATGTCACTATAGTCCCACCTGAGCTATTGATTACTTCCTGTTCTGATCAATCAACTTGTACGCAGTACAATGTGCAGTGAAATGTTTTAAGCACAGGTTCCGAAAACAACAGTTTTTATAGAATGGAACGATAAAAATAAAAATCAGGAACACACAATAAGGAAAATAGTCTGCTAAATGACAACATCATTAATAATAAAGAAAATTAAGGCACACGGAAAATCTAAACTAAATAGATGAATAAAGGTAGCCCAGTGTCAAATACTGCAAGAAAAGAAAATATACAAGGCAATTTGCCGGGTCTATTTTCTTCAGTTCAGCAGACGGACAGCCTGAGGAAGAAGCTCATGCAAGACGGTCTTTCTCGTGGGCGCAGTGAGACGACGTGACGTAGAGCGCAGTGCATTCTGGGTAATAACAAACAAAGCTAACCGCGCCAATCAGAAGAAGCAGACGCAGAAAGAAAAAGTTTGAAAATATCTTGCGGGCAGACGTGGAGGAGAGAGGAGGAAGAAGAAGAGAGGAAGACTCATGATATCTGGTCTGAAGACCCCTCCCCAAAACTCCCTAACAGTGAACATTACCAGAGGAATGCCAGAGGAGTACGTGAACATTAATTCCACCCTCATGTGACATACGGGCCGGGGGACGCTGGACTCCTAATAAATGCACCGTTTGGGTAAATTAATGGCCCCGTCAGCATAACTGCTTAGACTTAATGCATCACTGTGGTTATCACAGGTATTAGGGAGCTCTGGTGGCTCGTTTCCCTTTTCAGGTCACGACTGCTTGTTTGTCTGTTTCGCCCGACACACAGATGGAAGGTCTGAACACTCAGTCAAAGCAAAGTGACTGGAATCTTCCTCCTACTGAACTCTTTATTTTAACTGAGAAAGGAGACGGGTTGGTTCTGAGTCAAACTGCTGCTGATTTAATTCCGACGTCATGCTTCTCAGAACTCTCCTCAGGAACGTCTGCATCTATTCACACGTGAAATGAGTGGCTGAGGTGATTTGCTGACTCGGGTTCCAATGAAGAAAACAAATATGAGCTATGGCGGAGCCGCAACAGTGACTACATTTTCTTATGTGATTTTTTTTTTTCAATAAATATGAAGTGAAAAAAAAATCAAATAAGAGAAACAGTGATTGAATAAAAGGACGGAGGTTATTTGGGGCAGAGAAACGTTTCTTTGTGGGATTTGGCTTAAGATGGGAATGTGTTGATAGGCACATTCAACACGGGTGTTTTGGTATAAACTAATTCCCTATTGAATATTTCTAAAGAAAAATATCACATTCAAACAGGCGTAGCTATTTAAAGACATGAGGACGAGCCGTCAAATCAGATTTTCACTTTCACTTTATGGAAAGAAAATATCCCAGTAGTGACTTTATCACAATATGAAAAGAAAATGATGGGAAATGTAGATTTATTTTGTGTTGTTTTGAATCTACACGTTTCTTACTACCTGACTGTGTACTGATGGTACACAGTGTGTTCAGAGTATTTTCTCATTGAGCTCCACCTCTGACATGCTTGATGTAGTACCAAGCTGAGGTGGAGAATATTGTGTAACTCGCTCTGTTGCTGCTCAATCAGCCGTGACCCACAGAGGCGTGGACTCAGCCAGACTTCCCATGATGCTCTGGGTTCATCAGCAGCAGATCATTTCCATACTGGAAGTTTGACCTTCACAGGACGTCGTGCACCGCGGCCTCTGTTGACCCCGGTCCTTCGTCACACTGGTTTTCATGGAGGCTGAGCTGCAGGAGCTGCTCCACCCACTCAGTCATCTCAGTCCTTCACATTCAGACACTTCAGGCCTCGACAGCAGCGGAGAGCAAACTGCTTGGCTCAAGGGCCATTCTGACTTTTAAAATGTGACGCCGAGTTCCAGATGCATACATGTGGGACATAAGCATAACAAAGGCTTTACAGTGTTCATACATATGTTCACTTTGAGAGGGAATAGTGTCGTTCAGCACCATTTTTTACCCAGTTTGGCAGAACATTTTCACACATACTGTATAGAGAACTGAAATAGCATTCTCCTCTCACACAACCACAACTTTTGAAAAATAAGGAGAGAGAAATTACGCATGCTAAAATATACAGACTAGAATCTAATTTGAATAAGTAACAGCAGAAATGTAATCAGGTTGCTTGTCCAAAAATGAGTGAGAAGGAGAACAATTTATTAAATCCCACCCCTTCTCCATGTATTATTCTAGTTTTATAAACATTATGTATATAGATAGATAGATAGATAGATAGATAGATAGATAAAATAGTATGTTCTCAATCCAGGACTTGTTATTTACCAGTAAATCCAGTATATTATTAAAATATATTCCCAGTAGAGAGGGGTGTAACCACTACATGTCTTCACTTACTGTTTGTTTGATCTGTAGCTGCCAGGAAATGACCTCTGGCTCCCGTGGAATCACGGGAACTTTTAACAGGATGAATTTCTCTTTTATTCTGATTTCACTGCACGACAATTCAATCTGAAGTTATCAGTGCATAAAATCCAGTTGAATCATTTCTGTGTTAAAAACCATGCAAGTGTTCCATTGACCTGTTTTAAACACACGTGACAGATGAGATGTAATGAGTTAATATAACAGTGAACACGTATGCCCATTGTCCTCTGTCGTCCTTCCCTCTCACTTCTGCCTCTCAGGCTTCAGGTCCGCGGGCCGGCTGGTAGTTTGGACAGGTCGTTCAGATGGAAACGAGCGTCTGACAGTTATGACATCGAGCACCAAAGTTTGTGGTTGAGAAGCAGGCAGAAGCCGCGGTGAGCTGTCCATCACCTGGTCTGAAGTGAACGCCGCACGGTGAATGGAAAAACTCCACAGCGATGAAACGACGGCAGAACCATGAAAAAAGACCCAAAACAATAAAAGAGCCCCGGAATGGTAGAAAGTGTGTGTGTGTGTGTGTGTGTGTGTGTGTGTGTGTGTGTGTGTGTGTGTGTGTGTGTGTGTGTGTGTGTGTGTGTGTGTGTGTGTGTGTGTGTGTGTGTGTGTGTGTGTGTGTGTGTGTGTGTGTGTGTGTGTGTGTGTGTGTGGTGACTCATTTAATCCCCAGATTGACACACCCTGCCTTCTAGACAGCGACGTCCGTCTCCTCACAAGTTCTCCATTTCCTAATCTGCAGGGATTTTGTTTCTCTGCTCATCGAAGAAACATTCTGACGTTTCTGTTTGTGTCTCTCAGTTACTTGCTAATGATGAGGACTGTAAAGTGTTTCCTCGCCTGCAGAGCCTCTCCTGCTCCTTTTAACGTCATCATGTAATCTGCAATCTGAAAACCATCCATTTCCTCTGAATATTGACTCGTGTAACAGTGAGCGTCACCCAGGCTGGAGGAAGTGAACAGGAGTCATGTTTGATCCTTTTTTAAATCTGAATTACTTGTGCGACGCGTCAACCCTTCATCTATGGTAACGCTCACGTTTCTTCTTGTGGAGTTAAAACAACAGAAACAAATGTACACAGATATAGACCCGTTAGAGTTACTCTACTGGAATCCACAAAATGAAAACTGTAGGATCCAGTTTTAGTTGATGTCCATCTTGTATACTCTGCTGGTCGCCCAACTTCCACTGGGGAAGGAAGTAAATGTGAGCTCTCTCACCTCACAGCGAGAAGGTCACTGGTTCAGAAGGTTCTGGATAATCTGAGTGGACTTGGCCTGATCTCCCTGTGTGTGATGTCAGTGAGTCGGACTCAGAGCTGGTCCAAGCCAGTCGGGTGTGAAGAGGCTTTCTTCACACTGCAGGGTCCAAATAGCCGGAGGAAGGAGCTGATGGCTGCATTATACAGCTGAAACATAATGCTGAATATAGAACAATAATTTAGCGCCTCTTATTTCATCAAAGCAGTAAAATAAAATCCCTCCACCCGAAAAAGAAAACAAGACGTCCTCTAACCCAACCCTGAGGGTTTGTTCGAGGCTTTTCCTGCACTTCAGTTAGAAGAATCCGATTTACACACAAGATTAAATGAAAGATCAAACTGAGTAAAGTGTCTGAAGGCTTCTGGTTTTGTATGTCGGTGTTTGGCTTCACTGTTCATATTTTAGCTCGAAGGTCCAAAAACACACACACAAAGGGAACCGCGGCTCAATGAACAAGTCCCTCTCCAGCTTTAAAAAAATACACAATAATACTGAATTAGCAGTAAATCAGCCCGGAGGCCGACACTGTGGCAGCAGTGTGAGCAGGTGAAGAACTATACTCCCGGGAAATCCCATTATTTAACACCTAAACACACACAGTGCACCTACTGAGTACTTCGGAGTTCTACTGTACTTCTCTGCAGCTCCGAGCAGCCAACTGCTCCAGACTGGTGACGTCAGGGACAAACTCCTGATGTAAGAAGTTCAGTGAGTTGAGCTTTCCAGTAAAAGAGTATTAAACTTAAGATGATTAAAATCACTGTAAGTATCTACAGTAGTATACAACCAAGCTTCCAGCTTGTGTAATATGGTTTTAATGGTTGGTGGTGGTGGTGAGCTCAGCCCTGGTCAGGCCTGGTGACCTGGTCTCTCTCTGGTGGACCCAGGATATCCTCCAGCTCACTTCCACTTGTGTTCTCATTCTATGTCTTTCTTTTGTTCGCCAGTCTCCGGTCCTTAAACCAAACCCCGCTCACATCATGTCGCAGCATCGGCGGTGAATGGGAATGGTTTTACAGTACTTGTCTTCTCGGAAGCGAAGACACACTTGACATAACGTTGACATGAACTCTGTTGCTCTGCTGGGTGGCGTCTAATTGTGGAACAACGAGCCTCGTGAATTTTTAACGAGGTACACGTGTGGCTTCAGCCGCACAGCGAGGAAAGTGTTTGCTTACGGTTACAGTTTCACCTCCTGAAGCTCCCGTCTCCCAGCTTCCATTCCACCTCGTGCTTCTGAGGGGATTGACAATTTATTGGGATTAAATGTTGTTTGCCATCTGTGCAGCAGTGATAAGAAGAGAATATATGGTATGTAAAATATGTATCCCTCCGTCTTTCTTCCCCTTGCTCTCTGGAGGGATTTAGCTGCCGAGGCATACAGTTTGTTTTTATGACAGTAACAACATCAGTCAAACCAGATTTTCTTTTCAATAAAGTTCTAAAAATACATATTAAAGGGGATCATTCCAATTAGCCGCCAAGCATTTCGACTGGTGATATGAAACACCTGATGTGGAGACGGAGGAGCAGGTGAGCTGGTTTCACCTTGCAGGCAGGGAAACTTTGCTCGTATTCAAGATGAAACTGCGAACGGATACCCTCTTCTTCATCGCCGCTCTCTCTGACTTTATAGAGAGAAGTAACCGCAACCTCAGATATTGCATCTTCACAACATTTTCAAATAGAAACGCAAAACTCTTGTTGTCTAAGATTGTTTGGGTAAAAAAGAGAAGATGGACTTAGTAGAAAAGTCGGTTAATATTTCATCATATAACCTTAAACATCACCTTTGTTGTAATAAGTAACTTCTGGTGCAGATAAGCAGTTTATTGAAATTACTAACCTGCTGTCCTGATGTCCATTGTGGCTGCCTTTTACTAATGTTCACCCGATTTTGAATTTGAGCGGTGAAACGTTGAGGATTCAAGGTATTCACACTTTACCGACGTGGTTGCCTTGTTTTTCCTGGAGACTCTTCCAGCCTGTCAAGGACACTGAAGCTGATGGAGCAGATTCGCTGCTCAGGTTGTGTGTTGGCTCTCATCCAAGTAAAGAAATTCAGCCTTCGGTCTTCACACTCGAGTGGGCATCTCTGTACATGCAAGCATGTGCTCTTGTAAAGTCTGTGGGCGACCTTAAACTCTCTCCACATCACTTCCTGTCTCTCGCCAAACAATCATGTGCATTCTATAGAGGAAGTTCCAGTTCAGGCCTCTCCGCTGTTGCTGTTATTTATAAAGGTTAACGCTGAGCAGTGTGTCGGCCCAGGGAAATACATCTACAGCTCAGAGAAATTAATTTGCTGCAGATATTTGAAATGAAAGTCTCATGTCCAGTCCATCATAGTAAATTGATCATCTTAAGCATCCCACACACACTGAGCCGTTATTTCTGAAAGGCTAGCACCAGTGTATCGATCACACACACACACACACACACACACACACACACACACACACACACACACACACACACACACACACACACACACACACACACACACACACACACACACACACACACACCAGTTATTTTTTCCTCCTCCCCTGACCATAGCTCCACAAATGCCCCAAGGATGCCATTGACCCTGCTGCCGCCACTGAAGTGGAAGTGACTGATGGTGCAACAAAAGCTGTGACAGCGTAAATGGAGCTGAGAGTCATTCAGTTGCAAAGCGCCGAGCTCCTGTTACACAACCCCCCCCCCCATCAAAACTCCTCAAATGTTTCTATCTCCTGCTCTTGTGCACAGCCCAAAATGGGGCTTCTGAGAGTTAAATAAACTTAGATGACAGACACTTGGCAGCCAAAAGCACAGTTTGCACCAACGTATGATTTTCTTCTTCTCCCAGTTGGCACCCTCACTCCCTCACTCCCTCACTCCTGATTTCCACTTGGTTGCTCGGGCTCGGGCTCGGGCTCGGGCTCGGGCTCGGGCTCGGGCTCCGTCTCCACGCGATCCTGAGATTTGTCATGAAAACACAGCAGATGTGTTGCTCAGCAGGAACAGTCAAAGATCAGTGGCCGAGCTCCTGTATCAAAGCAGCGTTTTGTGACTGGCGAAACCAATCTGTTGTAATCGCTCTGGAGTTCAGCGGTGGAGTTTCAGCCCATTGTCTCAATCAGTTCTGAATGTCACAAACCAAGCGTGTGGGCAGATTAACAAAAGCAACCTGAGGACTGCTGGAGAGCCGCATTTGCATATGTACAATGTGTCTCCTTACTGAGCTCATTGTAAAACTGCCAATAATCCAAGGAGGCTTTTTAAGGTGATTGCTAATAGTTGAAATTGTGTTTTTCTTGTTCTGCTTGTGAATATATTTTTTACTGTGTCCATTTTTTAATCGAGTGACATTTATATTAACCCTGCGATATTCTGCACAAATTCAGCAGCCTCTATATATCAAATATAAACAATCACACAATATATAAACTCATATTGATTATCATTTCTTATGTTAAAGTTGGTAAAGTTTATTCACACAAGGCCGAGTTTTAGGAGCCAGTTTTTTTTAACACGGGTCTCAGAGTGGGGAAATGTTAAAATGTTAGTCGGCTTTTAAAGGTAGACAGGCAGGATGCACATCTGCAGGAAACGATGATGTCATCACGCGCCGTGACCCTCTCCGCGGTGTTGTTTAGTAACCACAACAAGCTTTAGGTGGAGCTGCAGCAGGTTTATTTCGGCGATATGTTGAATTTCTTCTTCTCTGTGTCTTCTTCTGTGTTTTTGGTGTATTTGGTGAGTCACAGTGCCCCCTAAAGGCCTGGCATATGTACTACATCATGTTGAGCTGTGTTCATAGGGAACCTTTCTGAGCACACCGGAGGAAACAAAAGATGGTTCTGGCTTATGTGGACGGGGCTTTAGTCCACATGGGTCTGTGTGGAATCCCTGCACTCTACCTGAACCAGAGTCTGTTTCCACACCAACAGTCTGTCTGCTGGTTGTTGCTCTCTGTCTCCATCCTGTTCTTTCCTACTTTTTTACTCTTTCTATTCTTTAACCTCTAACCAGAACAGTACAAATTCTCTACCTTTGAGTCTGGTTCTGCAGAAAGTCTCCATCTGTGAACCTGGTTCTGCTGGTTTCTTCCAGTTAAAATGGAGTTTTTCCTTTCAACTGTCTCTTCTGCTTGTTCATGTGGAATTGTGTTTCTTGTCTCTGTTGAAATTTATTTTGGAGGTATATCGAGTTGTGAAACCCAGATATCACCACCCCCTGTAATTTCCTCCAGACTATCTACATCAGTGTTGTTTAATCCTGGTCCTGTTTGGCCTCTGCCCTGCGAGTTCTAGATCTTTCCCTGCTTCACTAAGCTCAGAAGAAAACCTTCTCCTAATTGCAATCTGGTGTATTGCAGCAGGAAGAGACCAAAACATGCCGAACGGAAATTCATCGTTCACACAAAAAATAGTTTGGACCATAAACCAGCTCAGTGTTTGTAGCCAGAAAACAATACCACAGTAAAAACACACTTTCTGTGTAGTTTGCATGTTCTCCTCATGTGAATTTCCTCCGGATTCCGATAAACAACCCCCAGGCTCCCTGAGCAAGACCCTCGGTCGCCATCAGCCCACCGGCGGGTCACTTCGGTGTAAGAAATTTCCCCTGTGGAGACGAATAAGGGACTAATAAGAGGAGCGTTACGCCAAGAGATAGACTTTCTTCTGGGTTTTATTCTGACTGGCCGTATTTCAGAACCCTCAGTTCCCAGGGGACCTCCAGACATTCCAATCGCATCCCAAATCACGTCCACTGGTGCCTCTCAATGCAGCTGCACTGCGACTTTCTTGATGAAGTCTGAAATTCTGCCTCGAAAGACTTTCTGCCTCGTAGCAAAGATAAGTCATATTTACAATTTAATCCCCTCAGTTATGACCAAGGATGATAGACAAACTGATTTTTTTGCCTTATAGCTCAGCTAACTTCTTGGTATCTCAACCTCCAGAGAGCGAGACCGACCTGGAGACGCTCTCGCTGCCTTCCCGAGGATCTTTTCCCATGACTGGACTACAAACTCAGTGCTGACCTGATAACAACTGATTCACACTCTGTAGATACTAACATGAGTATTGAACTATTTTCTCTTGCTTATTTCATGAGACTTACCACCATAACATATCAGTGGCCTGAGACTCATTCAGTGTTTCTACTTCAGCCTTTTGTGGCTTCAATGAGTTTTTACAGGTTTACGTTAAAACTCATTGACAGCTGCTTTCCCTGATTAGTTTCTCTTCTTTGTTTGAAGCTCTGCTCAGTGGGATGATTGTCCACTGAAGCCAAGCAGTGGCGGAAAAGTCATTCACAAATCTGCCATGGATAGTAAAGAGTGCTTATGAGACAGAGAGAGGGTTCGTGAGGCCTGACATACGTCTGCTTGATTGTGTACATTCTGTTCAGAACTCTGTCGACACTCTTACTGAATTTAAAAGAAAAACAAGGTCTGACTTCTTTTTTTCCGGTTGTTTCTCTGCAGGTGTGCTCAGGGAGACGTGGTCACACACACAGCCTGGCTAAATCGTTCCAGCATACTGTACGCCGGAGAAGACAAGTGGTCGGTGGATCCCAGAGTGAGTCTGGTGACCCTGAATCAAGACGAGTTTACCATCAAGATTGAAAATGTGGACATGACGGATGAGGGGCAGTACGTGTGCGCAGTCCAGACGAGCAGTCGGCCGAGAACCACCTCGGTGCACATCCTCGTCCAAGGTAACCACCAATCCCTCGATACGGAAACAATATGGCCGCCGTTACACTGCTGAACGGCGCCGTGTCTGCAGAGACTCTGACATTGTGATTAAAACCAGTTTAAAAAGCAACCACAAGTAAAGGGGTCATATTCTGAAAAATCCACTTTCTGAAGGTTCTCCAGCAGTACTACTCGTCCCCATACCTGGACTGACGTCCCAGAAGTGAAGACAGTCTTTCCTCTCTGTCCCTGGCTTGTTCCAGGTTTTAAAAAGTGTGTTGCTCCAAGCAGCCAATCAGAATCAAACCCTATATAGTGTCATCGGGGGTTTAGCCAATCCCAATCAAGGTAGGCCCTCCCTTTGACTCCTCCCACAATTAGGCAGCTCTGCTCTGGCATATGGCACCACGAGAGGAAGTACTTCCTCCTCTTCCCAAGATGGGCATGTGTGGGCGGAGCCAGTCCAGCTCACACAGACACAGCAGATTCTGAATGTAGCTCCTATGATCCAATATTCAAATGAGGAAAATCAAGGAGGAGCTAGAACCTTAGAATACTGAAGGTTTCTGGACCGACCAGACCAGGAGGAGGAGGAGAACAGGAGGAGGAGGAGGAGAACAGGAGGAGGAGGAGAACAGGAGGAGGAGGTGAACAGGAGGAGGAGGAGAACAGGAGGAGGAGGTGAACAGGAGGATAGGACCAGTTTAACAGATTCCATATAAACACATTTAGCCTTTATTGGGCAAGTGAGCATATTTGGTGACATTTCCACCTCAAACATTTATAAATTAAAGACAGTGACAGAATCTAGAAATATATGCTGAACACCAATATGGTGTGTTCAGTAAATCAACCCCAGGATAAGTTTTTTTGTTGGTAACACATGTTTATGTGGGACAGTGGTACGCAGTAGTGTATATAAGGAGGCAGCAAGATGTATAGAAATCATCTGGATGACATCAATAGTCAATATAGAAACATTCATAAGCTATAAAGATAATATAGATCATTATATCATGATAGAACTTATATATCTTTTTACATTTTCTAAGTCTCAGAAAGAAAAACAGATGAAGTGAACCACAGCACTCTCTCACAGATGAAACGTGGTCTGTGGATCTTCTGATCTCTGCAAGAACCATTTGGCTTATTGTTAATGGCCAACACATTAAGATTGTGTCTTTTAAATATAGTGTATGGGATCAAATTATTTTCTGTTCACATTCTAAAATACAGCCTGCTTTCCATGGAGTTTGCTGAATTGATCAATGTGTTGTTGTTGTTGTTTTTCCATTTGGATCATTGAACTGTTTCAGTGCCTGCAGATCACATTGAGCATGTGGCGGTGGTTCTCTGGTCTTTAGAGAGTGACCCCCAGCCGTTTCAGTTAAACGCTCATGTAAACATCAGACCTCCTTCCATCTAATCTACGTTAATGGCTCGTCCTCATTCTGCAATAATACATGAATTAATAAAACCCTCCCTGCATCATCAACTGGAAATTATAATCTGGACTAAAAGTCAAAGTTGATTTCTTTTCAAAAACATGCATTTCCTTCCACATTATAAAACCTGTTCAAAAACCAAAAAAGAAGAAAAAGAAATCCTTTAATGATCTTAAAAGAAGCAATAATAGCACGCTGTGTTAAAGTCTCTCTCTTTTTTAATGATGCCATTTTCAGCCTCTCTTCCATGCAAATCCATTCCAGCTTGGAGATATTTTTAGGCCACTTTAGCGGGTTCTGTTTTTCCCCGCTCCTTTAGTGCTGGTCCACGCTGTGATTGATGGTCTTGTTATTCCAAAGCACCAGCACATGAGGGCATGAGTGATCGAACTGGAGCCAGTCAAAACAGACGTGCGATGCCTTCCTCCAATCTCATTTCCTCATTCATCGCTCCACTGGAGCAATTATGGGGTAAATGCCTTGCTCAAGGAGTGGGAGGGGAGCGCGCTCCTCGTTCACTGCATTAGCTGAGGTTAATGGGGAATACCAGATGTTAAGATGCTCCTGCTATAATGATGTGTGGAGTTGTGGTAGTGTCCTCCTCGTCAGGTGCAGGACGCGGCGAGCTGCATCGTCCCACAGACACACTGCATAATGGGCCAGTTTAAAGCTGCCACTTTGATATGCAGCGGGAAGCGCCGCTGGTGGGAGGCCGTCCCTGACTGCATAACCCACAGAGAAGCACCGGGGAGAGGTTTGGGAATCTTCTGGTCCTCATTCTCCCTCCTGCTGATCCATCAAGCTGATCCTCATCAGACCAGAGTTCTTATGCAGAATCACCTAAAACAGTCTCTTTGTCATTTTACTGCTCTTCAGCTGAAAAGTACAGACGACAGAACATTAAGTGATGACGACTTAGTAGTCACATCTTTTTCCCCATTGCACTTTCTAATTAGTGCATGCATTCCCTCAAGCCATGCACATCCATATGCATGGCAGCGAGCCGCTGGGGTCAGGAGGGCGCGGCCATGCTTCCAGGTTGCTGATGTCCAGGATCATTCTGGCCCAGAGGTCAGATCCACGGCACCGTTCAGCTCTGCATAGCTCCTCTTCTCCAGCGGAGTGAAACTTCTGTAATGTTAAGGGTAAGGATAGCCGGAGGAAGCTTCCAGATAAGGTGCCAGTCATCTGTAGGATTTATCTCCCCGCCTCACACACTCGCTCATGAAGGTTCACTGACACTCATTAATCCAGTTCTTCCAGCCTTTTCACAACAGAGTTCAAATCTCTGCTTCCTGTTCTCTTCAGTTGTTCTTGCATGCACAGATGAGGACGTACAGTAATAATCTACAACCCTGATCTGGCATGTGTGGAGGCAGATGAACTCTGCACACCTTTTGAGGAGACCAGAGAAGAGAACCGCGTTATAACGTCTGAAAAGCAGCAGCCATGATTTGAATTCCGTCTTGCATACTGGATTACAGCCGGCGACGGTTCGTCTTCTCCAACGGGCCAGGCGTTGATCAGTCAGGCTGTCTGGAGAAAACACACTGCTTTGTAGGCTCAGCGAGGAGGAGACGCTATGAAAGTACAGAAAGTGAATTTCCTGCCTTGAGTTACAGAGCAAAATCTTTAGAGATGTTTCCCTGACTGATTATTTAAAGACAGATTCCTGAACTTTTTTCATAAATTTCTGAGGAAATTCTTACATTCTTAACGCCTTCACATACTTGGAGGAAGAAAAGACCAAGTTTTCTCAGAGAAATATTTGACTTTAAAGGTTTTTATACTAATTGGGTGGCTAGGAATTCAGGCCAAGGCCTTTGAGGTGTGACCCTAAACAGCCTGTACGCCTGCTTCTTAGGTCAACTGATGGCGGTCAGTTCTTCATCGCTGTGAATGTTATTCTATTTATCCATCATTTGTCCATCAGTGTTTTATTGAAGGTTTCAGTCAGCCTCATGACAGATTCACTCATTAGCTCCAGCTAAAGTTCTATCCATGAGTAGGAGGAAGAAGCTTTGTATTCTGGATGTCAGCACTTTTTATCTCATGTACTGTGGCTAGAGGCTAATGCTAATCGCACGGAGGGTGGAACATTTTTCATCTTGCTAAATCTTTTCAATGCTATATGCTAACTGCTAACCTCCAGAGTCCTGCAGGGACAATGCTAAATGCTAGCTGCTAACCTCCAGAGTCCTGCCGGGACAATGCTAACTGCTAACCTCCAGAGTCCTGCAGGGACAATGCTAAATGCTAACTGCTAACCTCCAGAGTCCTGCCGGGACAATGCTAACTGCTAACTGCTAACCTCCAGAGTCCTGCCGGGACAATGCTAACTGCTAACCTCCAGAGTCCTGCCGGGACAATGCTAAATGCTAACTGCTAACCTCCAGAGTCCTGCCGGGACCAAAGAACCTCCAACTTCAACAGACTTTAAAATGTGATGAAGTTGGTGACGATTGTTATTAACAAAGAATATTTATACTGAAAATTCTTTTCCACTTTGACCAAACCGATTTCTAAGATGCGGAGGTGCAGCCACATTACGGCGCTCCAGGGAGATGATGGGGGTCAAGGGTCATGCTCAGGGACCCACAGTGGCGACGGGTCTGCAGTGGAGATCAAACTGTGAACGTCCAATCCATTTAGTCTGACCTCCAGAACGATGAAAGGATTTAGAATGGATCTGAACATAGTTTAGTTCAGGGACCATTTTTAAACTACGTTTTTTTTTAATTCATTTCATTCTTTTGATTCTTCTTCCATTTCTTGTGGTTTGCTCTTGTCTAAAAATATTTTTTTATTACAAGAGAAATGAGTTGACAATCACCACCTCTGTTGATCGCCTGGTAACGACATGTTAGTCACTTCATTTTAAAAGCAACAGTTTTTTGCAACCCGATTTTCTCTATTTGTGTAAAAAGTATTCATCACATAACAACAGTTGAAGTATTCTGAATTATGGACACATTCATGAAACGTGTCTGGAGTGGTTAAAGGACTAATCATGGAAGAAGAAGAAGCAAACTCTTCATCAGAGTGGCCGTAATAGCTGCTGGAGAAGATGCCTGGCTGAATCTAGAAGCCTATTTCTATATATGATCACATATTAACACCTGCCTTACATTTCTCATTAGCCCAACCAATATCCGTTGCTTTACTACTATGGAGGTAATGTATTCAAGTCTTGTTATTTTGTATGTGGCAATTTCCTCTGGAGCATCATGGACATTTACAGCAGCTGAGAATTGATTAATTGAGATATAAATAAATGTAAGACTACCGTCAGGATATGATTGTCATCACAGGTTCACTTGATAATTTATTCAAAATTCACAAGAGGAAAACAACTAAAGTGGTTTGAATTTCTTTATAATGTGTATGCAGGAGTTTTTAATTGCGTTCAAACTAACTACATCAGTGTTTTTCTTTATAAGCAAAGTCATTTAAAGTCCATAACTGCACCACCACACCAAGCTGTCATTGTCAAATGCAAAATAAAAAGTAATTTAGCCGTTCCACGTTGTAAATGAACCGGCGGCTCTAATGATATGATCAGTGAAAGCAGCTTCATAAGCACAGGGACGGGAGTTTTGTGAGAGATAAGCGCTTGTTTGTGGTGTTTTAAAAAGAGCTCATTATGTGGCTCTGGCTCTCCCGCCTCCCTCTCGCTCAGAATATTCCATCAGACTTTCTCGCTCCACTACGAGCAGTCAGTCCTTGGAACCAGGCGCAATAAGTCATCCGATGTCAAGCGGCGGCGTCTGAATCAGATGCATTCATAGCTTATTTATGAGACTTAAAATCTCTGTAGTTTAGGGAACTTTGAACTGCAGCGTTTGAAGTCTAATGGCGTCACAGAACAGATTCCGCGCAATGAAACAATGAAATTCCACGAATGGATCTTATAAGAGCCGGTTTTATTCCGCTTCATTTTCAACCTCATTTACAAACACTTCCTCATATTTACATTTGTTTTCCTGATTTTGTTGTGAGGGAACGTGAGCTGACTTGTCATGATTCCCCAGACAACATTACTTATATCTGGACTTTTTGGGACAATTTATGCTCTGAAGTCTCACTTCAGTGACTGACAGCTCATATTTAGCACAACACAACAACACAGGGCGAGTTTCCAAAATGAACCAAGTCCATGCATATTGCCATTAGTGCAGGTAGGGGGCGCAACAGTTCATTATACATCTTTTTTTTTTAATGTTGATACTTTTGCAGCAGTCTGGGTTTTCTTCTGGTGTGTTCTGACTCCAGGTTGAGAACACTGATGTAACTTCTATTCTATTCTATTCTATTCTATTCTATAAAAACTGAATAGCTGGCATAAAAAAAGTTTAAGCAAATTAATTGTTGACAATAAAATTGAAAATTAAAATACTTGAAAAAGCCAAGTTTTTATTGAGCATTATGTATATAAAAATTGCAATGTATATATCTGTAAAAAAAAAAAAAAGTAATAATAAAGTAAGAATACTTTTTTAAAGTGGCTAAATAATCTTCCTGAAGTGGTTTTCAAGGACACATTGGAGCAGACAATGAGAAACCTGAGTGACAAATGAGAAGCAGTTCTCAGTTAACTTTCCTGGTAGAATAAAGGTAAATAAAATAAAACAAAATTACAAATGTCAGTCACTAACAAACAAATGTGGAGGAAAAAAGGGTGTGGTTAATCATCAATTACAAAAGTGCCGGTGAAAAACATTAAATGCATAGAAAGGAAGAGTCCAAAGTTTCTTCTTGGAAAACAAACGGATTCTAACGTCGGAAATCTTTTCAAATGAAACAAGAGTTTATAAAATCCACAACTTAAAATTGTGGGGGTTCGGCGGCGCCACAGCCAGCCGGTGCTTTTCTCCGTCCTCCTCTCATAAATGTACAATGAGCTCTCAACTTTCAACTCTCAATTCCAACTCTCTCGCAGCCTCAACTCACTGTTGCCTAGGCAACAGGACGAGCCGGGCAGAAGAGTCCATTGAAGCAGTTGAGAAACACTCGAACAGTAAAGGTCAGTCACAGTAGAAAATGTGATGCTACTGTAGCTGCTGTTCCTCCACCTCAACAACACGGCCAATCAAAGTGTTTGCCAGCTGAATGAAGCCCATCTTCCAGTCCTGCGGCGCTGCAGCAGGTGGAGCAGAAAGAAAAGCTCCACATGAGCCCATTACTATGTTTTCTTTACCGACAAGCACCACATCAAAGTTCCTAAAGACATGTTCACTATAGACTTGGAGGCTTGCCAGATAATAGTGACGTCGCTCAGTTTGTGCCACAGGACTGTCAGACAACCGCTCCTGGAAAACATCGGAAAAATAAATAAATAAACAAACAAACAAACACTTCCATCAAGCAGAATGAGTTGAGTTCACAGAGAGAATTTACTGCAGATTGACATCAAATCAAAAGCAGTTCTGCTCCAGAGGATGAATGTATTTTCTTTCTTTCTGCCAAACGTCTGTCAACATGTTGATACGTGGAAAACTGAAGGAGTGGTCATCTCTCCGTTTTCCTATCACACTCATGGCCGAGCTTCAGCCGTGCTCATCTGTTAAATCGACCGTTTCAACGGCATCAGTTACAATTGGTCTACTATCCATCCATCCATCCATCCATCTATTCATCCATCTATTCATCCATCCATCTATTCATCCATCTATTCATCCATCCATCCATCCATCCATCCATCCATCCATCTATTCATCCATCTATTCATCCATCCATCTATTCATCCATCCATCCATCCATCCATCCATCTATTCATCCATCCATCCATCCATCTATTCATCCATCCATCTATTCATCCATCCATCCATCCATCTATTCATCCATCCATCCATCTATTCATCCATCCATCTATTCATCCATCCATCCATCCATCTATCCATCCATCCATCCATCCATCCATCCATCCATCCATCCATCCATCCATCCATCCATCCATCCATCCATCCATCCATCCATCCATCCATCCATCCATCCATCCATCCATCCATCCATCCATCCATCCATCCATCTTGTTATCAATTACCCAGGTGACTCCTGCTGGATCTTGGCCACTAATAGTCATCCTACATCCTCTGACATATTTTGGCATATTAGTTTTTATTAAAATATAAGAAGTTCTGGTTTTGTAAGATCAAATAGACAAAGTGTGACATACACAGCTTTATATTGTGTGGTGTTGTTTTAGTGTTTTATGCTTGTTTCTACTCACATCTAACATTTAAACATTATAAACAATTGTAGAAAGACTTTTAGTGCTGTCATCAATCTAAATTAAGTTAGTTTGAGTTCATCTGAGTTTTAACAATACTTATGCACTTCCATCCATTTGCTACCCCTGTTGAGGGTGGCAGGGCGCTGGAGCCGGTTCCAGCTGACTGGACGAGGGCAGGATTCACCCTGGACGGGTCTCCACTGCTTCACAGGACAAATAACCACACACTCTCACCCAGGGACAAGTTAGCATCACCAATTAACCTCACATGATTTTCCTGGACTGTCGGAGGAAACTAGAGTAACCGGAAGAAATAGTATTTCTGGCTTTTTCCTTGATTAAGGTCTTTCAGTTTTCTTAGGTCTTCCTACCTTCAGTTTTCATGGTCCAGTCTTTAATAATTTGTGATTGTTAAATTGGAGTTTCAGTTTCTTGCACGCAGACGCCGTCCCAGTGAAGACGGGTGGTCTGTGCTGACACGTTGTGGGAACACTCAGAAAAAGGTGCTGGAGTGAACCCCGGCTGTGGACGATTGAACTAAACAAATACATCCTATTTTCTCCAAAACAGAAATGTAAAATGATTTGTCCTGAGCGTGTTGCCTTCAGGCTCTGGAGATGTTTCATGTGCACACGCACGCCTGCTCGGAACACCACATCAGTACGTCCACGCTTTCAATGTCTTTTATTGCATCTTGCAGTCAGATTATTGTTTTCGCCTCTCACACGAGATATAATGGTCATTTTCATTTTCTGGCTGCGGATCATCTTCACAGATTGCGCCGGCTTCCACATTCTAATGCCCGCAGGTTTACTATCTTTTAGAGCAAATATCCTCACGTTCTCTGCCGTAATCTCGTGCTGCGTATCGCTGTGCCAAACCCAGCAGCCGCCTATCGAAGTAAACATCTAGAGATTACCACAAATGTGCTATGGAGAACTCCAGCACTGGCAGCTACTGCGGGAAAAAAAAAATAAAGCTGAAGTCATACTAGACCTGAAAAAATAATGAAAAAGACCCTGAACATACAGTGGAATAACCTCTTCTCTTATTGTGTTCATAATGCTAAAAACAAACTTCTTACTATAGATTGTTTTTCTGTGTGTTTTCATGGATCATTTCTTCTGATAATAAACATATTAATTAAGATAATGGCCAATAATCTACCTATGTCTTCGTAAGCCACAGTCAGGATCAGCAACTTTATTTATGTCGACTTTCCACCAAATATAATTCCTGGTTTTCTGTGGTGAGGCTCATTAAAATGCGCAGTGAGACGACTGTCATCACTGTTTGAACGTGAGAAGCTGACAATCTCACACAAAAAGCCCTTTTCCCCAAAGTGAAACACAAGACAACAAATAGATTGTCATCCATTCACACGATGTTTGAAGGGATGAGAGATGTTTTCCTGGATACAGTCGACTTGTTGGTCGTGCTGCAGAGAAGTCACAGCTCCGTTTCCACGCCAGGAGGTTTGCAGGTTTCCTGCTCAGAGCCGACGGCCGAGGCTTCGCCAGCACTGCTAATGTGAGATCGAAGAAGGAAAATTGACTTTTAGTTCAGCCTCATGTCACAGGAGGTCAGGAGTCACCGGACGTTACACAACACCTGCTAAATGCTTCCTGCCTTCCATGATCACGCCCCAGCCGGTCGCTCTGGACATCAATTAGCCACAACATCGACCTCTGCCTGTTTATCATGGGTCTGTTTGCAGGAGGCAGCAAGTGAAGACAGAAGCAGGAATAAAAGCTGTGATTTTGATCAATTGTGTACATGGTTTGCATTTGTATGATACTTTACAGTATGCAAATGAACTGTGATGCAACTGTAACTTCTGGAGCTGAATATAAGCCGCACCCACCAAATTTAAAAAAAATAAAATAATTCCACATTTAAAGGCCTCGTTGTAACGGGGAGGGGGGGGGGGAGAGAGAGAATTACAGCAGAAATACACAAACACAGAGTTTTATCTTGTCATTGTTGAAGCCTCAGAGTTCACAGCGTGTGAAAGAGGTAGCTGCTTATAGTCCAGAAATTCCAGTAAATGATTCTATTCATTCATGATCCGCATGCCAACACATCAGATGGAGTATTTCACTTCATTATTTCAATGTTACATCAAACTGATGAGCACAAGCCAGTAACCAGAAGTACAAAACCACAAAAGTCAACCAACAAATGGCCAAAATCAATAAAAGGTTTTTCTTCTGAAAAGCTGCTGGTGGAAACTCCAGACACTCAATTACAATCAGAGAAAATGATTAATTATTTATCACAAGTCCTGGTGCAACACAGCAGAATTCTCAGCTAGCAGATGCTCAGCAGATGCTGCTATTCATAGAGGTTATTTTCACACTATTGTAAACTCTTGTGTTCCCTGATGGCAGCGATAACACGACCTGCCACCTTGGGAAAAAAATGGTTCAGAAAATGTTTGAGGAACATTTTGGAGAGTGTCGGCGTGGCCTCCGAAGAATCCAGATCAAAATCCAAATGAGCATCTGTGAGATGTAGTGGACAAACAAACCCAGGGAGCCTCAAGCAGACGTTGTTCTGGACTTGAAGGTTCTGTGCTGTTGGTGCCAGGTAGCACAGCCTCACAGCAGAGTTCAGGTGGCGTCACTCACCTTGTCTTTTTATCAGCGGGACGAACAGGACTGGTGTGAACAAAACCTTTAAAGACCAACTGCTTCTTCAGGTTATTGACTTTTTTTGTAGATTATCCTACAACTCACCAAGTCAAAGCATTCCACTTGCTATTTTTCACCCTCCCATCAGATCTCAGAGAAAGTAGATCAGAACAAGGTCAACGGGTCTTTCAGCTGGATCACATTATGTTCTCATTATGAAAAATGACTGCAGAGGCGAGGGTCAGCAGAATCATTAGCTTTTATCATTATTTCCAAAGATACATTTCACCGGTTCACAATAATTTGAATGGCATTGAAATAATAATTTTTTTTAAATGAATAAGGGGGTAGAGTTGGTGCTTCTATTGCAGGAAGAGCAACTGTTGAAAAGTAAGAGCAGATTTGGAGAATAAATCTAACGCCTCAGATTACACATCATTGACAACAACATCATGAAGTATGAAAGAATGAATCAGTAATACAGAATAACAGAGTTCTAAAAACACAACAGGAATTTATCAACCTGAAACAACCTTGGCTTCTCCTGCTGTCATGCAGCACAATGTGTGTAATTGGACACCAGCATTATCGACCTGCTTTGAGCACCAAAGAAATGAGTGTGACGACCACCTCTAATGAACTCATGAGCTTCAACTGTGACTGCAGCACTTCTTTAATTCAATAAACACAACAGTTACTCATATAAGGGAAGGTGCAGGTTTAGAAAAGAGTACATCCAGCACAGCTTTGTTTGAACTGGATGTGTAATTC
This sequence comes from Lipophrys pholis, assembly GCF_963383615.2. Classification (NCBI taxonomy): domain Eukaryota; kingdom Metazoa; phylum Chordata; class Actinopteri; order Blenniiformes; family Blenniidae; genus Lipophrys; species Lipophrys pholis. Next base: position 1,030,514 of record NC_137634.1, read on the forward strand.
AACGTGTGGCTGAAGAAGAGCTTTGTGTTTCCTGTTGGCGTTGCTCCCTTCCTCACATCTTGTCACCACTGATTCTCCACAAGCAGAGTTGTTCTGAGCTACTTTGTCAAAACATACAAACATAATATCTCCATTTCAGCACGAGTTGTACGATTCAGGCTGCGATCAAATACGAAATTAGAGCTGAGGTTTAGTTCCAGGGTGTCGCTCCCCAGCTCAGTGTTTCTGCTCTTAAGAAAATGGAATATTGAGTGAAACACTGAAATCTTCAGCCGACAGTCGACAGGTCATGGAGGCTCAGTCTGTGAGAGCAATGCTGAAAGGTTATGTCCTCCCACTCTGCCAGTCCAGGTCCGGTCAGAAACAACAATCACCTGAAAAACCCATCAGGACCTTTCATTTTCTATAAAGTTGTGTGGGGCGGCGGCGGCGGCTTCCTCCTGCAATCCCAGGGTCAGCGGTTCGATCCCCCACCTTTACCTGCTCGTGTGTTGAAGCGCCCTCGGGCAAGACACTCAAGCTTTAGTGGCTTTTAACTGTGTGAATTGCTCAGTGTAACGAATCAACGACAGAAGGATAAAACTCCTGAACCTTGAAAATGTGCCGTGTCAGTTCAGTCAAGTTGTTCATCCCAACATGTGTTGGTTGATCACGAAGGTCAGTGGACGTTCCTACTGACAGTCACTGGTGCTTCGTTTCAACCTTAATGAGAAACCCCCCTGAACCCTCAGCATGCCATCAAACCACCACGCAGGCAAACAGTGTGATCCTGGGGACTCATGTCACATCAGCCTGAATACAGAAACCAACTGTGTGTTTTGTTATTTAATTAACAGGGTTTTTTTTATAATGCAGTGGAGTTCACACAATCTAATTTTCACAATGTAAAATTCATCTCGGCTGGAGTCATTTTACCAGACAAAGATAGAAAGTAGAATATGCAGTAAAAAGCCTGAGGGAAGATGAGAAATAATAGAAAATGACTGTTATTTATGAAGTGAGGGGGCAAAATGAAACTAAAGCAAAGAAACCAAACATCGCTGGTAAATGGCCTCTAATTATTGTGTGCATGACAGTTACACTTTGCATTTAGAAAAAGTTCCATTTCAGATCCACATGCATTACTGTGGTGCTTTGGTATTGTTCACTTTGCCGTTTCTGTGTGAAAATTGCTAAAATGATAGAGCGATTGCATTATTACGAATTGCATTTGACAAACGCTTTAAGAGTGTTCCGCCTGAATGGAGGATGAAACATATTATTACAACGGCTGCGAGTTGACTTGGGGCTCTTTGAAGCAGAGCAATACTCTCCGAGATGATGTGAGGTGCCACCTCTATTAAAAGGAAATTTGACATGCTTTATATGAAATTGAGGCCAGAGAATACTCCCAATGAATACACACACACACACACACACACACACACACACACACTAAAGTCACACTCACCACAGACCGTCACTGCCATACTTCCCTTAAGCGAAACCTAAAACATCCTAATATTAAACTAATTCAAACAAAAGATTTAATTTGTGTGAATCTGTTTTATGATCCCCTGAAGCACAAACATTTCTATCTGTAGTTCCTGTCATTAGATTGTCAATATGAAAATTAACATATGTTTTCCCAAGCGCCCCCTGCAGGCCGAACATGTAACATATAAACTACTGGATTTATAGTTTATTGTATTTTACGTCAATTGGACAGTCTAAAATATTCCTACTTCCCAGTTCAAGATATCTTCATGGCAACAAGGAATTGTCATTTTAAAGTCAAGATTTTATAGATGACATTTGCATATATAGATATATATATCTATATATGCAAATAAATCCCTTGGGTTTTTTTCCTCCAAAAAAAAAAGATAAATACCGTTCTTACAGCTGAGCACCACTAGATTGCCTCTCAGGCCACGTTTACACGTCCCAGGGTTTTCACAAAAACAGATATTTCCCCCTCTACGTTTACAAAAAAATCTTCATCGACACGGACCTGCTCTGCCACCTGGTTCAGAGCTGCAATGAGCAGCCAGACCTGTAGGGGGCAGTGTAACGAGAAGCATGAAGCCTTGGTAGTCAATCAGAATCCTGGAATAAAACACAACATCGCGAATTGTGACGTGAATCTCCGTCTCCTCTTCAGATGTAAAAAGTTTATCCAGCTCTCCACCGTGGCCGGAGTTTTCAGGAATCCTTGTTTGTGAGTCGTAGCTGTGTAAATGTGGCGCCCAAGCGCAGAAAAATACCTGTTTTTTTTCAAATACCTGGATACGTGGAAACGTGGCCTCGACCTGGCTGTGGTTCCCCTCCCCTCCAACCGCCCATTTCACACGAACTCGACAGTGAGGCTCAGGTCTGCTCTCACATCTAAAACTGTCTGGTAAACCTTCCATTTATTCGTCTGTCATAATCTGAACATAGAAAAAGAATCTGGTACTGTGAGGCATCCCCGAGCCCCCTGCAACGCTCCCTACATTTCAGGTCGATTTTCATTTGTCAAATTTTGTTTTCCGGCTTCAAACGTCACACCGTCAGAGCAGAGGATCCGTCGCTTCACAAGCCATTATTAAAAGCAATGGCTGCACAACAATGTGAAAAAGATTCAATAAAATAGAAGGAAAGAGCTGAAGTTGACAGCTTGTATGGAACAAATCGGGAGCTGGTTATTCAGTTTTCCTTCACAGCCTCTCTAACCACAGCCGAGCAGAGCTGACATACTTGCTGTATGCTTTTGTCGTCCCGGAAGGGTAAATGGGGATTAAGCTGACATCCAATAAATTATTCATAGAGATTTTTGTCTTACAAACAAGTCTGATGTGCCTGAAACAAGTTCAAGCGCTGGTGACACCCTCTTCTTACGCTTTCTGCTGATCATTCCCCAAATGGTAAAATAGAGATGTGTCCTTGTTGCTTTGAAATGGAAATGACAATTGCTTGGACTGATCTGTCAGGAAAGGAGAAGGACAAAAAAAACTATATTTATACAGCTGAACCTAAAAAGTGTAAGAAATCATCACAGTCGCATCAAGACGAGTTGTTTTCATTGTGTCTGGTAGTGATCTGAGTGTGAACACATCATTTACGTGCTTCGACTCAGGTAGTCACATCCCAGCGCCTGAAAGGAAACACTGGACGTGGACAGAACCGTCTCCGGCTCCTTCTGGATGTTTTCCCCGTGGATATTAAATGTTCCCTCACCAGTTTTTTAAAAAAGCACTCAGAAGTGCTGAATGTACTATTAACTAATCTCATCTGTGTCCCTGATGTTTGACGTGGAAAGAATTTCTCCTTTCTTCTACTTCATTTCTTCCATTTCCACCAATGTATTTAGACTTAATTCTTTCTCTCTGGGTGCCTTTAAAAGCGTTAAAGCAGCTGTAAATAAAATATCTTCTTACAGTTAATGTGAAAGTTATTCAGGCGGTAATCTGTAAACGGCGTGCCAGATTCAAACAATGCAGAAAAGGGTGGAAGGGACCTGAACGCAGCGCCTCCTGGCCTGGTTTCCGTCCATGTGAGGGTTTATTTCTCCAGCCTTGTTTTGTCGCGTGTCGGTGAGTTTGTGTAAATTGCAGCCTGCCTCCTGCTCTTACCTGAGAACGATGACACGTGTTGTGGCCTTCAGCTGCTGGAGTCCATTTGCTTCGCCGTGTTTTGTGTAGAGAGGAGAGCTTCTGACCTCGGTGGGTTTCTGTCGTCTCCGGCCGGTTGGATCATCCTGCCCGACCTCTGGCTTCAGCAGAAACATCCTGAAAGCAGGTTTTTAAAAGTAAGAGGCCTAAAAGCCGCCGAGTCTTATGAACAATAAGACCATTTTCCAAACTTTAGGTTCTGCCTGACGTGGTTACAGTGGTGTAGTATGAATCTGGTTTGTAAACCTGAGCATCATGTTTCGCAGAGTTTCTCAAAAATTAAGTTAATTATCACAAAACACTGAATATCTATCAAAAATATATATTGAACATTTCACCCACTGTGTAGAAAAAACAAATAATATATTCCTTGAACGTCTCTGTGATCTCCTGTGTTTTAAAGCTCATAATGATCCTTCATTTCTCTCCACGTTGTTTTCCGATCAGCATGTCAAAGCTGTGTTTACTGTAAACGTCCCTGACGCAGTAGAACTGGAGGAGGCTGATCAGTTATTTGGTAAAACTGAGAATAACAACACTTTTATTCTGAGCTGCGTCGTCTTCACACAGCAGCTGTGATCTCTGATTCCATTGGGACACAGTATTCTGATGGCGCCGTGACGTTCAGGAGGCAAAGCTAGCCAGGTGTTTCACCTTAACTTTGAAAGAGAACCGTCGTCACCCTCGATAACTTGGTTTAGTACTTACTTCAAATACTAAGAAAGTACTTGCTACTTGATCCTGGTTTGGCCACAAACACCCATATGGACGAACTCACATTGCCTGAAGTACTGTCCTATAAACCATGCTGCAGGTCAGGCTCACGCATATAGACTAATATAGACATACGTCCACACGAGAACGCCAGTTCACGTTCACTGTTTTTGGCCGATCGTCCACAAGAGGCGGAGCTTAGGAGCTTTAGGAGCTTTAGGAGCCTGGAAATGTTTAGTTTTTTTAACTCGGGTCCTAGAGCGGGGAAATTCTAAAACCCCAGCTCGGCCGTGAGGTGTGGACAAGAAAGACCATCATCTGTGGGAAAACGATGATGTCATCACCCCCCTCACCCCCCCACCGCGGTCCGCGATGTCACCTAATAATCACAACAATGGCGGACTCCATGCTCCAGGTGGCGCTGCAGAAGCTACTGACGCGAGCAGCAGGAGGAGCAGGGCCATAGTCTATGAGCAGAAGTCTACTTCTAAATTTCTATGTGCTCCATGTCTTCTTCTGCGTTTTTGGTGTGTTTGGTGAGTCACAGCGCCCCTAAAGGCCTGGCATGTGTACTACATGGCTTTAAGCCTCGTGTTGAGCCGTGTTCATAGTGACCTGGGGGAACCTCGGGGAACCTTGGTGCTTTACCAAGACTGAGGCCTCGTTTACACGACAATGATTCAAGGGTAAATGTTGTTTTTGCGTTTCCAGGTTCTCCTCAGGTTCACTGATCTTGTTCTCTGAGCAAGACCCTTATTATTGAGCTCTGAGCTACAGACTGAAAATAACTGGAAGCAGCCCAGCAAGTAGCGATGATGCGTCCAGGAGTCTTTCCATTAATATACAATAAGCAAAGCAGCAAAAAATCTAAAGTCTCAGTCATAAGTTGAGCTGCACAGCTTCTCTATATGTCTCAGTCTCAGACTGGGTCCTCGTTCTTCACCTGGAGTTGAGAACAATATTTTGAACACTTCATTCAATTTCATTTATTAATTTATTTTGCAGGGCATTATAAGATTTGCTGCCTTGCTCAAGGGTCAATAGTAGTAACCAGTGAGTGGAAGGGTTTTTCTCAGAGTTTCCGTACAAAGTCTAAGATGGTGAAATTCACATTAAGCTGTTAAGTTGGCTCTTTATTATCTCGTGTGTGATCGTAACGTTGTGTTTGTGATGATTATTTCTCCACGCTGTGCCATGCTTCCAGCCAGCATTGCACCCACACCTCTGTAGTGACAAGCTTGATAAACAACAGAGTCTGAGCCTGGTTCTGCAGGATTCTTCCTGTTAAAATTAGTTTCCTCTGCTTGCTCATGTTGGTTTTTCTCTGTCGCCTAGAAAGGACTGTGTTACATCCGGCGCTGTGCAAACACAATTGAATTGAATTTAAATGAACGGGTTCAGAAGACGGATGAATGAGAACACAGGGAAGCTGCAGAGCAACAAGCGTTCAGCAAAAAACAGGAGCTTTACGTCAACATCTCATGAACACCTCAGCCCATTAAACTCTGAGAAAGCAACAAGAGACGGCAACGCAGGTACAATGAAGGTACAAGGTACACAGTCGGCCGCCGGTGGCTTCAGTAGTAAACCAGCATGAGAGCCATTTCTACTAAACATGCACACTCCAATTATGTTAATGTTGGATTCTAAATTGTTGTTCTAATCACTCCCTCACACATGCATGCTATTTTACTTGCAGTGTACTTGAAATGTCTTTTTGTCAATCACACTCACCTACAATTACTGAAACATAGCACCTCCATATAGCTTGAATAGAACATAAACACTTCAGTTCAGGTTACCACTTATATAACAAAGCTGCCCAGTTTATCTAACCATGTACACTGCTCCAGTCTGAGTGCAGAAAACTATAAAAAGTGACAGAAGACAATGGGAGGCCCAGCGCAAGTCTACTAATATATCATATTTAAATGTATAATATTAATGTATAGTGAACAATTCATTCGTGAACAATATTCATTAACAAACTTTCCAGGTTTTTAAAATGTTTACAATTATTTATTTTTTTCTTATTTTTAAATATTTGTTGTATATCAAGTTTAAGGAGTCCCTGTAGAAAGACTTCCTCTCACTAACCTTAAAATTTAGTTACAAAGAGCATTTCACTCAAATCAGTAAACTTTGTCTAAGACCCTTAAAATTCTAGCACTTTTCTTTTGAAACCAAAATCCAAATTCCTTGATTCATTAAAATCTCAGTCGCTTGACTGACTGGTGATCATTTGCATTAAGTTTACATGAGAGCTGCGGTTCCAGCTGGATTATCACACCACTCTCAAAATGACAATCTACGTTTTGCTCTTAAACCCTAGAGGTCTTATTGTTTACAACATGTTTGACGTCATGTAAAATAACTGAAATAAACCTACGTTTTCTCTGAGGTTGGCTTTTATCTCCAGTACATGGATGGGGACTGTTAGACGTTATAGCCTGCAGGCGTTATAAACAAAAGAGGCTTTCTTTTGCTTTCATTTGCAGGCAGATATTCCGCAGACCTTGGTTACTAGGAGACAGAACATTTAAACCTCCCGCTGACCCATTGTGCAGCGTGGCAGCCTTTCACACTGAGGACAGTTAAGGCGCTTGCCTGAGAGTTTCTTTGTCCAGCAGTTCATTTAGAGGACAGCTTGATTAAGCAGTCCACCTTGAGAAAAACTCGCTGAAATTGCTTCGGCTGCTAAAGAAATCAATACATTTTTTTGCGGCTCTCTTTTGTACGGCAGACGCTGTAAACACGGTGAAGCTTTAAGAATGTATTTTTGAATCAAACGGCCCGTGAGTCATCTCATCGTCACAAGTCCCGAGCAAACAAAGTTATGTTGGAATTGAGTTTTTGTTGGTGGTTTGTAGAAACCTGAGATGAGACCATGAAAAGGTGTGAAGCTTCTGACAGTGTTTGATGATCAGGGATGCAGATTACACAAGGTCCTGTTTAATAATCTGACAAACAGCAAACATTCAGGCATATATATATATATATATATATATATATGTATATTCTTTGCCCAACTGCACTGGACAGTTGAGTTCTATATATCTTCCATGACACCAGTTTTTCTGTGTTTTGATTGAATTTCCTGCGGCTTCTCTTCTGAACTTGGATTGTTGCCTTAAGCTGAATCATGTTTTCTGCTTTTCATGTTCCAGATCAAAACTAATAATTGACTGAACAAATGATTTGCAGACCTTTGACAATACATCAGTGTCTCGTTTTTTGAGAATCGAGGTCAGTTTGTCTCTCGAAAAGAGATGAACTGACTTTCAACAACAACACAGCAGCTTAAAAAAGTGGAGTATATAAATAAAACCGTGTTTCATCGGAACTGAACTGAGAATAAGATGTTTTCATAAGAAGGGCCTGAAAGTAAGTTATTTTATCTTATTGATGTGTTCCTGGTTTGATTTCTATCTTTTCTATGAAGAGAGTGATGAGATGTTTATTACAGGCCAGCGTGTGACAGTCAGCCGCTCTGAGCTTTAAACTCCAGCTCAGAGGTTTCTGTTAGTGTCAGACCAGCACAGGTTCCTCTGTTCTCATTAGTTAAAGCTGGTACCATTGGCTGGGTATGAGCACCTCTATGTTCGCTCTATTAACCCTCTGCAGCAAAGCATTATCCTCCTGCAACAAACATTTCATATAATATTTTGGTTATTTTTCTGTCCAAGAAAATCAGGTTTTGAATGAGGGTGTACAGAAAGAGGAGAGGAGGACCTGCAGCACCTAATCCAGTCCCTGAGGTTCTCCTGACGACACAGTCCAGCGGATTGTTGAGGCTGAAAATAAAAAAGTGACACAAAGAGAGTCACTAAAATCCAGAAGCCTTGGAATGTGGAGTCCAGCTCTGTTTCACATGCAGAAGCTGCTGCTTCCTGAGGGTTCCTGAGGTTTACTGATATAAACAGGATCACTGATTGATAAACCATTTGTTTTTTAGTTTTTTCAGAATTTAAAAATGTTGTAATTTATCTTTGTTCTGTAATTTATCTAAGATGGTTGCAGTGCTGAAGGCCAACAGTTTCAGGTTCTATTATTCATAAAATGACTATCTAAAACAAATCCACGTGGTGTTTTGTCATTGGATGTCATTTCTTTATGGTATAGCGACGTCAGATCTCATTTCGATATTGAGTAACTGGCTGGTTATGACCCACTACATTATTCCTGCAGGGAAAAGAAGCTGCTTAACCTTCATCCCCACTGCTTGTTTTACAACCTCCGAGAAGAAAACTTTGATTTATTAAATAATTTACACTTGTTTTGTATTTCAGTGTATCAGCAAATGTTCAAACTCTGGTGCATCCTCTGGATTGACAGCTTGGCCGGTTTAGTCAGGGCTCCAGAGAAGGTTCAATAAAGAGCCACAGTTAAAGACTGCAGAGTTTCTGGAGGTAAATTCTGAACTTGGTCGGCATTCAGAGATCAGTTCTGAGTGCCTCGTCCACTGCGCTGTGGCCGGAGGGTAAAATAAACCCTGCATGTGGTCTGGGGTGCCCCCTCTGCTCACCGCTGCCCTTTGGAAAGTCTGCCAGCGCCCTGAGCCTTCTGGGAGGAAGTCGAGAATGACAAGTGATCCTGATGAGTGCAGCTCATTCTTACTGGGCCGGGATGAGAAGTGAACACGTCTGGCTTGTTGGATGGAAAGCTTTACTTGTCCACAGGGAATTTAAAAAAATCTCTTGCAAAGCAGAGTGAATTAGACATGGCGGTGATTTCATTTTTTATGTAGGCATAATTTCCCTTTATTGATTTTTGGGCTGCAAAAGAGGATATGAAGGTAATACGGTTTTGCTCTGTGATATTATTCACATTATGCTCTGAAAACAACTGCTCTGGTTGAATGCCTGCATTCTTCAACACAAACTGGGCTGCAAACGTCTGTTGAATCTTTACCACAACAGCAAACGCTGTTATTTATCTGCTGTTTCATCCATACAGAGCACAGTTGTAGTATAGTTGTGGACATACAAGCAGATGCAGGGATGTGTTGCAGAATCCTAAAGCTGAGCTACAAGCTGAGCTACAAGCTTTCTCCCAGCACGACTCCTGCACCCCTCGAGCTCGCCGGAATGGAAATGCACTCGGTGTTTACACCGGCTCCCAATAAAAAGACCCCAAAAGACCACTGATAAGGTTGCAAGTACTGGCAGAGCAGCCTCAACAAATAGAGAGGCAATAACTATTTCAACCCCTCAAGAAATAAATACATCAACCAACAAACGTTGATTTTTAAAGGAAGGAATCATGGACTTAGTATCTGTAACTCCAATATTAAATGAAATGGGCAGGAGCCTGTCAGGTCACCAGTCAATCACATGGTTAACAATCACACATGTTCTAGTTTAGTCCTACCAGACGTACAGACCCTCTAGTTCTCTAAACAGCTTCAGACCAGGGAAAGAACCAATATAGTCACATAAATCATGTCCAATCCTCAGAACAAGCTCCAGCCTGGAGGAGACGTTTCCTCGAGACCCTTTGAATACTGCTGTGAGGGTGATCAATGTAAACTGTTAAGGTTTACATTGTTAAATTTAAAATGCATCAGATTAGTGATGTAAATGGTGGCTGTGCAGTTGGGGGACCCCAAGGTGCGTCCTGGTTTTGGACCCCCAGAGTGTCTAGAAACACCCCTGGTGGTTTGTTTCCTCTTGTAAGCGGACAGTGACCCACTGTGTTGTTCGTCACTTCAGCTCGCCGCTCAAACCGACTCCCATAGCGTCTCTTTCATGTCGGACAGTTTTGGGCCAAATTCTCAGAACACAGCTTGTCTTTGTCGGACACTTTCTTGGTGAATGTTGATGTTTGTCAAAGTGAGCGGACAGATCGGAACATCTTTGTTTCATTTGTTTATTAGTGAGAGAAAAGCAGAACAAATACTGAATCCCTACACAAATACCATCATGCATCAGGAAAATACAAATCAATGAAGACTCCTGGTTTGAAGGGCCGAGTTGAAATGTACAGTGAGTGAAAACCTGAATCTGAAACCAGAGTAAGTTAGTAACTACATGAATACTTAAGTAATGACATAAACGATTGCCTGATCAATAAAAAGTAACTACATGACTAAATTGGTGAGTGAATAACCGAATAAGGAAGTAACTCACTGGAAAAGTAACTGAATGGAGAAGGAAGTAATCCAGTGAGTGATTAAATCATTACAAAGTTACATCATTAAATAAATAACTCAGTAAGTGAATTGTTATTAAATGAGTTAATTGACTAACTAAATGAGTAGTCGAGTAGGTAAAATAATGAAATAAAAGAGTGCCTGATCAAATAAAGAATTAATAGTTGGATGAGTAATTAAGCATTTTAGTGATTTAATGCATAATTGAGTAAATAATTAAGATTAAAAAAATGTTGATGTTAAATAAATAAGTGCTGCTGTCGCTGTTATAAAGGGTCCATGTGCACAATGAGTGGACTGGCCCTTTAAATCACTGGACTGGCCCTTTAAATCAGTGGACTGGCCCTTTAAATCGGTGTTACCACCCCTGATGTTTTTTCTTCTTCTCACAGTGCCACCAAAAATCATCAACCTGTCGAAGGACATCGTGGTGAACGAAGGCTCCAACGTGACGCTGATGTGCCAGGCCAGCGGGAAACCAGAGCCCGCCATCAGCTGGAGGCTCATCTCGTCCTCAGGTAGGAGGCGCCACACCTTCCCTCCTTACCTCCTTCCATTCTTTGTCCAGTTGTGGCCAAATTCAAGATGGCGGGCTTTTCTTTTTTAATAAATAGAAATATTGCAATTCACAATTGAATTACAAAGACGTTCTGTTTGAATGATCTCGGTGTCAAATTGGACAAGCTAGTGAGTGAATAGGTACATAATCCAAATTTGGATTCTACATGTATGATTTGACTCCAAGATTGTTCAAATTGGACAAGTCTGATTTTATTGTGAAATGCAATACACATCTCTATTTTTAGGTGTCTCCTGGGTTTTATCAACAGATCAATCCGCAGGGAGTTTGTGTGCCAGTTTTGACGCTTGTTTCCTGAAATGAACGATTCTCCTGCGTGCAGCTCTCCTCCCGTTCACATTCAGCTCCGCTGCCAGTGACTTTGTTTGACCCCTGGTGGATTCCCCGCTTCGCTTAACGCCCGTCATTACCTGTTTCCTGATCGTCATTACACTGTGATCACTCACAGGAAAATAAACTGGCCCTGCTGTAATAGAAGTAATTAATTAGGATAATTGGATGAATGTAAATGTTGTGGAGGCAGCTTGAATGACAGGATTAATGTGAAGTCCTTAAAGCCAGAGTGAAGCGCTGGATGGATGTTTAAACCATCACTGGGTCTGTGTGGTTCTACATGCTGGACGCAGTATTCCTTTGAAAACGTTGTTTTTTTCTGCCATCGTGTGTGTTTCTCCGTTGTTGGGGTTCAGATCAGTGATTTGAAGTCTTGACATGATGTGTGTTGCATCACTTCTATTTGTGAAACATGACATGTTTATTGGATGTATAATTTTCCTGCCGCGTCTTTTGAAACAGCTAAATTTCTTCCTCGGTTACATTCAGATGCTCGGTGGCGACGGGCGGCGTCGTGCTCATAAACACCTTGTTTCTGAACAGCAGCAGTCAGCGGGAAGTTGTCGGGGTGGATGGCGGCGGCTCACTTATCACATAAAGCACAATAATGTGGAGAAACACCACGAGAACGTCTGCTGAGTTGATAGTGAATCGGTGCCACTTCACCTCCTCGAGTCCTGACACTCTTAAGATCTTCTGTTTTCCATGGAACCGCTAAGAAAGCCTGCAGAACCCCGATCGCATGTCTCATTCCCCAAAACATCCCAGCGAACAAGTTTGTCCACAATCAGGTCCGATGAAGAACAGAAGAGAATTTCCAATAAATCTACGGCTGTTTCTGGTTCACACGTTTTCTTTTTGAGTGTGATCTCCTCTGCAGCAGCAGACATTACTGTGCAATCACTGAATCAACCCTGGGGCCTGATCAGAGCCGGCAGTGAACAAGCAGGTGAAGACGTGTCTGCTAAAGGCTGCAGAAAAGCAAACCGAGGAGCAACAAGAGATAAACAGAGGCCCAGAGGATTTCAGCTTTCTGCTGATTCCCCCCAAAAAACAACAACAACAACAAAAACAGTAAAAGATTGAATTATTTTCTGCACCTTTGTAAGGAAGGGAAGGAAAAGCAAAGAGAGGATGTGTTGTTTTGGAACGTGTCACTGTATTCTGTACCTGAAGGTATATTTAAAATGAAAAAAAAAAAGAACATAATTTTAGAATTTTGTTGTTGTTGTTGTTTGGGTCCAGCACGCTGTGTCAAAACATGTCTAAAAAAAGAAAAAATAAGATGGCAGCCAGCAGAAAGTTCTATTCTTTTCTTTTTCAGACCAAACCAGCATAAAGAAATCAGTCATCTCATGTCTGCCTGAAAACCTGCAGAACAAAACACAGAAAAAAGAAATATCAACGCGTTCAGATTTTCTGCACAGGAAATATGGATTTATATCTGGACACATTAAAGTGTTCTCATCCTTCTTAGCAATAAAACTAAATGGAAAATGTGGAACTATCTTTATTTCTCTGTGCTTGTGGTATTTATTTACTGATCTGCCCCCTGGAGATCAATTTAATGTCCCAGAACTCCTCAAACAGAAGCAGTGCTCAGATTCCCACATGTCAATCTGACTAGTTTTAAAGACTGATTACGATTTCCCAAATAATAATAGAAACTTTCAAACACGAATAATTTACTTTACATTACTGACATACTTTACTTTAGCAGATGGTGAATAATATCACACATACTGGTGCAATTATTCAGGCATAGCCGTAATACAGAATTCATTTATATGGAATATGTTGGGATTTCTGGCCTTTTTATTACAGGTAAATGTTGGTTGTGTTTTTTTTAAAGTGCCAGGACACACTTGTAAAAGAGATTATTAATCTCAATGTGGCTCTCCTGAGTAAAAGGCTATGAATGACTGGATTAATGTGTCACGGTTTGAGTATCGAGCTTCACAGATCCAAAAAGAAAAGGTACAAAAAGTCAAAATGAAAGTTGTATGTTTGTGGAAAACCGCTTAAATATTAAACTTTTTTTTCAGGCCTATTAAATAGAAAGGAAGTTCAAACAATAGTGAAGCGATGACATTTAAAAATGTCGAATGTCATCAGGGACAAAATGTGTTCTTTACAGCCGATTGAAAGATTTTAAAATCGTGAAGCTAAAAACTAAACTCAACAAACAAAATGTTAAACAGCTAAAATAGTTTTAACTTCTAGAAATAAAAGGTTCTGGTCCGGGGTCGCAGGTCTGATTTGGATGGAAGGTGGAGTCGAGGATTATTTCTTCAACCGTTTCAATCATTTCTTTTTAGACGTGAATCTAAAATGTGAAGTCTGAAAACACATTTGTTCCATTGTGGGTATTATTATTGGATTTTGAAGCTTCATGTCATCCAAATTAAACGAGTCTAAAGGACACGTTAACCGACTGGACGCTGGCTGAGCAGACTGCGGTCCGCGGCGACAGATAGCCCCCCCAGCAGTTGAGGACTGAAGTGGCTCCGCCTCCTCCGGTCGGAGTTCCAGTCTGGACACACTGAAGCGGTTCGCTTGCTGCCTGTTGTTGCTGTTGTCCTGATTCGGGTCTTGGGAGCTCCTTCTTGTTTATTAGTGGCGAGCCGTACGAGCTGCAGACACGCCGCCGTGGCTCGCCCCGGGCTGGATTCACCGCTGGCTGCACCAGGTGACCATCAATATTGATGTCGGTGTGTTTCTCTGCCTTGTAAATCCAGTTGTGGTCGACAACTTAATGACTGCCTGCTTTGCTTTGGGAGGCAACGTTCATAGTCGCCACTAAAACCTTATATTTAATGAGCAAATTATTAAAATGACAAATATAAAAGCCACTCAATAAGAACTGCCACAGGAACATAATGGAATATCCTTATATTTAATTTATTTGTAGATAACAACTAGCGTGAAAATGAAGTGGAACTGGACCGTACGTCTGAGGGTGAGGGAGGGGCTCTGCCTTTAACATATAAAACACTTTGAGCTTTATTTTAATGTTCGAAAAGTGATCTATAAATAAAGAGGGATTGATTTGAATTCCAATTGTTTTCAAACATTTGATAATAAAGAATCAGAATCCTTTTATTGTCTTAATGCACATGCTTCCATACCCATAATGGAATTGCAGTCGGAGGTCCCAGATTTCAGTAAAAACACAAAAAACTAAACTATTTACATGAAAATAGACTTTTAAAAAGGCGCAAACACAAATGAACTCAAATATAAATACCAACATCAACTGTAAATGTCAAAAAGCTTTAAATATTTGGAGTCACTTCAGTGATTTGACAGAGCGTCAGAAAGTCTATTTAGAAAAAAGACGTCCAGCCTCGTTAGAAAACATCATGTTACCAAACATTATTCCCTGAAAGCTTTTAATCTCCTGACATCATTGTCAGTCGTGGAATCGACAAAAAGCTTCACAAACAAAGAAGGAAAACAAAACAAGGCTTAGAAAATGAACTCTGAATGTCAGTTCTGGGACTTCCTCTGGGTGGCGCCAAAGAGCTCAAAGCTCCATTTACACAACATCCAGATATTTTCTAGAGTCCAATACAGATTTGGGAAGGAACCGTTTCTTCCACATTGTAAATCTGGTTTGTTTATCGGCTGGTCATGTGACTTGTATTCCGGTGCAACTTATACATGAACGTATGCCAGTGCACACCACCAGGGACCACTAGGTGTCACTGTATTACAATAATCCAATTAGACTGAACGTGCAAGCTGAATGTTGTCATAAAGAAAAAGAAAAGAATTTCAGGTAAAAACCGAAAACAAAGAGTTCAGAGGAACTTGTGAGGGAGAGAAGAAACTCTCAGGCAGATCGTGGGCTGAAGGCTGAAGAAGAAATACACTGAAGGTTCTGAAGCAAGAAGCGGCTGCTCACATCTGGACCTGAGAAATAAATGTGTCTCACCCACAAGATGAGACTTGAAGGTTCCTGCCGGTTTGGCTTCACTGTAAAGTTTGGTCAAACCAGATGTGTGAGATTGAGTCCAGAGGCCACAGGAGACGTTTCTTTACTGGAGAACCAGCGGTGAAACGCTCCACATTACCGGGATCTCGTTTCCTTCTTCCACTACGTTTGTCGATATCATCCAGTTTTAGGAAAGACATGAGGATCTTGGTGTTTGGTGCTAATTGAACCGTCACCCCCCACCCTGACGGCCTCCTGCTGACGGAGCCACACTTCACCAGGTGTGAGGTTCATCCGGTTCCTTTCCTCACGGAACATGTGCACTTCATGAACGAGACCTTCGTCCCTTCATGTGACCAACAGCAGATTTTTCTTCAGAGCCGTTTGAAAAGCACAAGTCAGAATTATTTCTGAAGCCTTGCAGCTTCAGTCCGAACGCTCATGTGACTTTGTTGTCATTGAAGCGAGAAGTGTGAGTGTGACGGTCGGCAGGAGAACATTTCAAGAATGGATGCGGCTCCACATCCACACGTGGTTCTGTACAGACGAAGCTTCACTTCAAACTCTGCTCTTCTAATCTTCTTCTCTCCTTCATCATGTTTCCATATCTTCATCTCTGATTCTACAATAACTTCAGAAGAGATAAACATGTTATTTTGAGTTGCATTTATATCTGCTGTGTTGATCTGGGGATAAAAGAACCTCTCCTTTTACAAGGATCTTGTTCTGAAGGCTTACTGATTATGGAAACGTGAATATTCTTTTTGTTTTCATTAATATGTTGAAATGAAAATTGCTGTTGTGTGACACCAAGTCCTTCAACCAGCTTGGTTCCCCCCAGAAGAGCCGGAGAAGTTTCTCCACTCTCCAACATGTTGACATGCAGGCAGTTTGTTTGACCATTTCTACACTCCAAATGCAAACTATATCACTTTCATGAAGAGTTCCAAAGTTTAAAAAAAAATGTTTACGCTACCACGTGTCAACAACCAAAGAGCCTCGAATCCCAGCTCTGCTTTTACTTTCACGTTATTTATTCTCAAATTTGAAGCAAATCAACATTGATCACAAACCAACTAGCAGAATGAAATACTTCATGAACTGCCTTCAAATAAGGAGTTAATGTACTGAAATACTTCTGATGAAATGTATTTGTATTTATACATCCTGATAGTCCCACCAGCTTTAAGATCTGGACCTGAGTGTTTATCTGACGTCTGTGATGTTCCACTTCTAACGGCTGGCAGGAAAAATAATCCTCCAGAAGATTTGAAAGGACATCAGTGCTTTGTTCAAACGGCTTCAACTCTGAAGATTCAGCTGCTGAACGGCCTCAGAGCCTGAACGGCCTCAGCCTCAGAGGATGAACGGCCTCAGAGCCTGAACGGCCTCAGCCTCAGAGGCTGAACGGCCTCAGAGGCTGAACGGCCTCAGAGGCTGAACGACCTCAGAGGCTGAACGACCTCAGAGGCTGAACGGCCTCAGAGGCTGAACGGCCTCAGAGGCTGAACGGCCTCAGCCTCAGAGGCTGAACGACCTCAGCAGCTGAACTGCCTCAGCAGCTGAACGGCCTCAGAGCCTGAACGGCCTCAGAGGCTGAACAGCGTCAGAGGCTGAACGGCCTCAGCGTCAGAGCCTGAACGGCCTCAGAGGCTGAACAGCGTCAGAGGCTGAACGGCCTCAGAGGCTGAACGGCCTCAGCGTCAGAGGCTGAACAGCCTCAGCAGCTGAACGGCCTCAGAGGCTGAACAGCGTCAGAGGCTGAACGGCCTCAGCAGCTAAACGGCCTCAGCGTCAGAGGCTGAACAGCCTCAGCAGCAAGATGAGAGCAAATCAGTGTTTCTGATATTTTGTCTGAATTCAGCCACGTTGCTTTTTTGTTTGGTGATGATGATGATGATGATGATGATGATGATGATGATGATGATGAAGGTGTTGATGGTGATGGTGATAATGAAGATGATGATGGTGACGATGATGATGATGAAGATGGTCAAGATGGTGATGGTGATGATGAAGATGGTGATGGTGGTGATGATGATGAAGATGGTGAGGGTGGGTGAAAGTTCCCCCCTCCTCCCTTGCGAGTGTTGCTGCCCAGAGCCACTGAGCCAGGCATCCTGCTGAGGACACAGAGGAGAGCCCAGGTCACGTTTGTTCCCTGATTCGACAACTTTGATGCTGTGAGGAGTTGAAGAGCCGCTGAATCAATGAATTTCCTCCCTCGCTCCTCGGCTTGGTAGAATTATGTGCAGCATGTTTGACACTGAGACGCTGCGCAGCCTTTGGCCGCTGGGAAACTAAACACATCTGAGTTGCTGAGAATGACTGTTGTTGTGGCTTTTTACAGCTTCCATTATTTGTAATTGTGATATTTAGATAAATAGAATGGAAGTCAGTTGGACAGACGATTTATCCACAGTGGAAATTGCTGAAAATGTCTTGATATGTTTGTGCCTTGCATCGTACGAGGCACGTGAGCTGCAAAATCACAAAATCTGAATTTGATCATATTAAAACTCAGAAATAACTTTTAGAACTATCACACATACGTCTTCAAATTAATTTGTATTGAGCAAAGTTTAACTGTGTTTCCAGGGAGACGTTTGGTCTAAACATTCTGTTGATCTTTCCTCTGTATTAAATATGTGAATTAGATGATGGTTTGGTTTTGGTCCGGTTGTGTTATTTACGATCTTTCGCTGATCCCTCCTCAGCCGAGCAGCAGTCACATGTGAAGCCGTGAAGAACCTTCGATTAGAACGCTGTCAGTTCTAATCGAATTAAAATATTTGACTTGAAATATGTGCTGAAGGTTGCTTGTTTTATATATTTTGCGACAATAAAACCACTTTTACTTTTCTTATAATGTTAAACTGTAACACAGACTGGACCTCCACAGGATTCCAGTGACTCACTACTGCCACCTAATGATCAAAAGTGTCATCACTTCAATTTGACGTGCTGCTCTGAAAGCGGTGATTTGGTTTCTCTCAGGTCTCTTTTCTCTTGCATGTCTCAGTCGCTGATGAACCAACATGAGAACTGTGTGAGAAAAAGATCTGCTGCAGTTCAGTGTGTCGTTTTAAAGCTGTAAAGTGAGAAATAATTCATATCTGTTAACATTTTCAGCTGTTTCCCGCAGACCAAACTTGGTTAATATCATAGAACTATGGCCCAATAGTTTTAGAAGTGAATGATATTTAATAGGGTCTGAATCAGAAAGACAAACCTGTTTCATGGTTTTGTTCATGTTGTGCACAAAGCAGTGAAGCTTGTTCCTGCCAGAGCAGCATTAGTGAATCTCATTAACCTATTTTCTCTTCTTCTCTGAGCTGGCTGGATTTTCTCCAATCGAGTCCTGATTGAAGAAAAGAATTGGACACATGTTTTTCTCTCTCTGCTCCTCTGATTGGACAAACCACTAGACCCAAACATGACAGCAGCTATAACCACGGCTCCCGAACTACATCAAACTTTCCCTCAGAGTTGGACTGCGTGACTGACAGTCAGGACAGCGTATCTGTGGGAATTTCATGGGATGGATAAGAGTTTGAGATGGTGTGGAGATTGTCAGCCGATCTGTATCGTCCTCCATTAGCAGGACCGATCAGTGACACTGTGGGAGGAGCGCTGCTCTCCGGAGCAATCAGAGGAACAAACTAATACAAGACAGACAAAGTCAAACAGGGCTGCAGCAGCTGACACAAGGTCTGCCCAGGAAGTAAAACCCAAATAATCAGCACAGGCGCAAGTGCTTTTTTTAATTGCTGCTAATGAGTGTGGTCTACTTTAAATAGACTGATCTGGTAAAAGTTTTAATTAGAATATTCTTCCTGGAGAAATAAATGATACCATGCAGTCAGGAGTTGGCATGTGGTTATCGTGTCTAATTAAAAAGTGAAAATTGATTTAAAAAAAAAATCTGCGAAGAAAACAGACGGCTTTGTTTTTGGTGGAGTTGCACCAACAGCTCAGTTCAGTAATTTGCTGACCTTGAAATGGGATTTGGCCGTGTGGCGTTTCACTGTCCAGCCAGGTCCTGTCCTTCCAAGGTGGAGGAAGAGGTGCAACCAGAAAGAGGGGGGGGGGGGGGTGATTCTGAAATGTCTGTTCCAAGAGTTAGAAGTTTTTTTACATGTATTTGTTGAAACAAGCAATCCAGCTTTAATATGTCCTCGTCTCTCAGTTCATGGAAAAATCATCATATGACACATCGGAGAAGGTGCTGCTGAAGAAATGATGGATGGTGAAACATTCGTTTTAACTTCTCATCTAAACTCCGTAAACCTTGATAGGCTGTGTTCGTCTTAGAGAAGCTCGTTTTACTTCCAGTCAGAGACAAAGTCGCTTGATTTTATAAAAAACTGAAAACCTGATAAGAAAAAAGACTTTTTGAAGTTGGTGGCGTGTTTGATAGATATTGTTGTGAATAGGAAAGATGAGAATATACCATTTAGATGATGATAATAAGAATGATAGGAACTGAATGTATTGTCTTAATTGGGACAAATTTAAATCAGAAACGAAGATGCTGGTGTGTAAAAAAAGACAAACAGTAAAATTCCTTGATCTGCTCTGAAAGTACAGGGTTGCCCTCCGTCTGGCTTTTTTCAACCCATACTTTATAGATTTCATTGAATGCGTTTTCTCACCCCTTGACAAGCTTTCTGCACACATGTCCAGCTATTTCTGAACAGCTATTATTTACCTTGGCGAGGGATTGGCCGCCGCCGCCCCTCCCACCTGCCCGTGGATCCTCCATCCCAGACTTACAGCATGAAAAGAGGTGGAAGACACCTGCTCATTGTCCTGTCACCACAGGAAAACATGGCCATATTTCACTGGTTACCCATAAAAATGTCCCAGAGACATGAGGGAGTGTACAATAACCTACTTTCCCTTGCAGTGCCAGTGACGATATTAAATCCCCATATACTCTTGAGTGCACCACTTAAATGGCGAGCTTGAAAAGGGAAACACGTCGGGAGCAGTTTCTCCTCAATAGTGTGACCGACTTCAGCAAGGAGCCAGAAATGTTCTCAAAACATTATATTCATCGCTGTAGAGTCAGAAGCACCGAGGCGGCGACGAGCAACATCCAGCTGGGAAATGACCTGGATGTGTGAAAGAATATAGAAGAATGTAGAAGGTGACGTCTCTTTATGTTTAATGTGCCTTTATGAGTCAAAGCCTGTGTTTACCATTGGTTGTTAGATAAAGTGTGATGTTTTCATTATTATTTACAGGAAATGATAGATTAATTACTTCAGGCAAATTAATCACTAAAAGTCGATCAAATTAAATCAAAAGTTCCTGGCTTCGACCCCGTCCAGCTCGGCTGGTAGAGCATCAGACTCTCAGTCTCTAGGTAGAGGGTTCATGTCCCACGCCGGGCGCCACCTTCCTGTGGGCTCTCCACCTTCCTGTGGGCTCTCCACCTTCCTGTGGGCTCTCCACCTTCCTGTGGGCTCTCCACCTTCCTGTGGGCTCTCCACCTGCAGGAAGGTTCTTAATAGGTCAATGTGATCTGGGTGACGGTGCTCAGACTGACACCCCCACCACCTGGAAACGGATAAGAGGGAGAAGATGGATGGATGGATGGATGGATGGATGGATGGATGGTTCCTGGTTTCATTGTGAAAAAAAGGTGTAGATCGTCAGCGTAGAACTTTATGAAAAGAAAATAAGTGAGGAGATGAAAGTTAATTTGACTGTCTGGGGCTCCAGTGGGTTATTTAGACGCTTTACATAAGTAGCAGATGGATTCAGTTGTTGTCCTGCCTCAGGGCTGATATTGATTACTCTGACATTTTAAGAGACATCAATAGTGTGTTTAGTAGTATGATTAGTTATCAATAGCCTAAGATGGTTGAAGAGGTAAAACACTGGTGTTTAGAAGCAGTTAGAGGTTGTGTTCCTATCGTTTCAATCGGTCACTTGTTGAATACATGTTGGTTCTAATCACTGTATTGATTATGACCAGATGAATTGATAATGTATTGAACACTTGGCCAGAGCTTTTGCTCTGCAGTGATTTAGAATTTGAAGTATTTAACTTTAATGTTCGGGTCAGGTAAAGTTTAACTCAAACTGTGTGAAACAACAACCTGATCTGGTGCAGTTCAACTTCTGCTGTTGTTTAATGTTGATCTCCTGGTCTGGATTCATACAGCAGCTGTAAGAACATCTGGCCTGATGAAAGCAGAGGAGCTGAGCCGCTGGAGCTTTATTTAATCTGTTCTTTGGAGAGCTTTAGTGGCTAAACGAACAGTAGCTGCTCAGGTAACCCTTGATTCTCACTGCACCTATCGTACGCCATCCATCAGTCTGTTATATGGCTTTAGTGTCGTGGGCTGGGGCAGATCTCAGCTGACAACAGGGGCAGGAAATGTTCCACCACCGTGTCACTGTGCAGTCATAGTTCTAACTCCTGCATCCAGGTAGTATTTAGTATTTGGCTGTGTGTGTGCTGCCGTGGTCAAAGCCCTTCAAGCTATTCAGTGCTGGACCTACAACCTCGTCACACTGGGTCAGTGAACAGAGACCAGCAGACCAGCAGAGGTCCTTCTCTGCAGGAAGCTGCTGTGGCGTCTTGGTTTTATTCCTGAATATTGTCTGTAATGCAGCTCAGCTGCTGAGTTAACCTGGAAGAAGTATAACGCGTCTGCTCCGCCGGCTTCTTGTGATTTGATCTTTACATCCGTCGACTTCCTTCATGTTTCAATAGTTGAGTGGCAGCAAAAGGTAACCAGCTTCATTTAATAGTTTCTGAAAGAATCCCGTTCCTGTGTAGTGGGTACAGTACAAAGAACTTTTATTACTATCAGGAGTTTTAATACTTGCTCTGAAGGAAAGACTCATGTTGGATTACGGCATTACACTCTTATATCAAAACCTTCATTCAGGCCCATAGGCTGAGTGTCAGTCCTATGGAGTTCCCCATTGGCAAGTCGCTCTCTCCATTTCTCACCCTCTGGGCAATTTAATGTGAGGAGACAGGATTTCATTGGAAATGAAGACAGAAGACTCTGATGGCGCTGTTAGTTTTTCTTTGTGAAGAGTTTCACTCTACCCTCTGATTCCACAGCCTTTTTAATGGATCAATCAACCTTTTATATGCCGGCTGCCCGTGTTTGCATTACATATGATTCCATAGTACAGTCAGCATTATTCCTCGTGAGGAAAACAGAGCAGGAGGACGGATGGTGGTCCGAGTTGCTCAGGTCCGTGAGCTCATTTCCAAAAACCTCATTAATCAGTAGTTGTCATATGGAATAATGAGATTGTATCCATTAAAAGTAATCCAGATTACTGAGGTGTTCCCTGAATTTAAGTGAGAGGAATATAATACATCCATTTGAATTAGAATTAGAGAAATAAAATGAGTCTTTTCATTATTTCTGACGAGTTGTTGTGGTAGAAGAGCTGGATGTCAGTTTGACCCTCTGGTACTGGGATATCATGCAGAGGATCAGTGGAATACTCTGAATTACTTGGTTAATCAGAACTGGTGAGTCAAATTATATCAGTGTTTAAGACGACAGCTTTTGTAGAAACGAGATGAAGCGAGATAACAAGCAAGTCCCAGCAGATTGTTCCTCACCTGGTTCATTGGGTGGTTGAGCCGACAGATACTCGGTAGCTTCATGTGATGGAAGTTATGAAGCCAGTGTTGGTATTTCGAAGGCACAAGCCCCAAAGCTAAATACATTTGGAATCATTTATGAGTGAGAAGTAGGCCTCGATTCCTACTTCTGAAAGAAAAAATAGATAAAATCAGTCCTCAACAATTGTTGTATAAAACGATCGTCAGTGGAAGGTTGCTGGTTTTGACACGGCAGGTACATGAGGTAGAATTCACAAATATACAGACTATTTGACAAAGTCAGGCTGTATACGTGCTACCTTCAGCTCCATGGCTTTTACTTCTTTGTACCTTAACAGAGTTGAAGAGACATGGTTCACGTCACCCGTTATTCATGCTCTGCTTTGAGTGGAAATGCAGCATTAAAAAATGACATATTGAAGTCCGTTAACTGGCAGTGGGAAGGTTAACTGGTTCATTTCTTACACATTTTGTTTTTTCTTGAGGCTCAAAATAAAGTCAAAGTAATTACAAAAGATACTGAGTGAGTCTTGTTGTTCCTGTTGCACTATGATCACAATCTAAATGAAAAAATAAACTCTTGATATAAATTGGGGTTCTAACATGACCTGATGCTGTTCACTGTGATTCTTCATTAATACGATCCAGCAGCTTCTTGCTCTCAGGAGAAAACACAGACACGTTGCCTCATGGGGTCTTATTGATTATTACTGACTAGAAATACATTTCTCTGTGAGCTGTGGATCACAGTTTTAAGGTTATCTCTGTCCGCCACACTGAGCTGTGATCTGGACGCCCAGACATTTAAATTGTTGGTTTATTTGATTTTGTGCATCATAAAAAGAGTATTTATTGTTTCCTTGTTAAAGGCACTGCCTGTACTATTTAAGTAATGTCTCATTTGAACACTGGGTGGCAGTAGTGGCTCAGTTGATGTTTGATTTGTTCTGTTGAGGTCATTTTTAATCAGAACTCTGAACTTTGACATATGTATAAATTAACTTATTACAGCTGTCATGTGTGGTTTTTCTCTCTGAAGCAGGCAAGACACACTAAATACTGTGGACTGTTTTCTGCAAAACAAAACAAAAAATCATTGATTAAATGGGATTTGATGTAGAAAGACACAATGCAGCAAAGCAGCCCCAAACCCTGATGCTCCCTCCACCATGCTTCACTGTGGGGACAGTGTTTCATATCGGACTGTATCTAGGGCTTTGTGTTCCTCCTGAACGGTTTGACCTACCTTTTAGTAGTTCAGCACATCTTTTTTAGCTGTAGTGTCAAGTCAAGGTGCTCCTCAGTAAACTGTGGATGTGCAGTTAATTCTGACTTCTCCTCCGTTTGAAGAGCGAGAAAAAGAGTTAAAGTAAAAGATAAAACCAGGAAAGACGTTATATTTCTGCCCTGTCCTTGATGAATATCCTGACAATATTCCTGGAGGTTTTATTTTGGGATATGATCGACACAGGAAAAGCAAGCTTTGCTTTATTAACCCACATGCATCATTAAAGATGTTTTACTGAATTCAGGTCTTTTTTAATTCTTTTTCTGGCTGTGTTACTGCCTATGGTACAGCCTTTGGAAGGCTGTACCATAGGCAGTAACACAGCCTATGGTACAGCCTTTGGAAGGTCCTCTACAAATTCTGGAATTCAAATTCATATTTTTCCAAAAATTCAATGCGAAACAGATATATGACCCTTCAAAAGAAAATCTGTCCACAGATTCAAACATCTTCAAAAATAATACAGGCAAATATACTTCTACCTTCTAGTATAAATATTGAATAAGTATCAGGTTTTGCACCATTAAAGTGCCAGTTTTATAACACGACGCTGTAACGACGATCTGTCTCTATTTTGAATGTTGAAATAAAAAAGGTTAAAACAATCTAATAGCAAAAGAAACTCTGATTACTGCAGTATATTTAAAGTGGTTTTATTATTATGACATGCTGTTATGTTGAAGAAATAATTAGATGAAATGGTTAAAGAAGATTGATTTCACTGATATTCCTACAAACATGAGCCGGTACAGAGGAGAGTATCTACGCTCTGTGGTCGGGCTGTTGGACGTGGCGCAGCGTCGAGGCAGACGAGGTCGTTGGAAGCAACGCATTGCCTTTAAATACTGGGATCAGTACTCGGTATCAGCAAGTAGCTGAAGGTTGGTACTCGTACTCGTCGTATCGGTGGATCCCGAGTTCCTGAACAGGAAAATGTTTGACCGTCATATTTTCACACCAGAGCCTTCAGGAGTGGAATTTTCTTTTCCCTCTTGACTGGAGACGATGGAGAACGAACCTGATGCCTGAAGGTCAAACGATGACTTTAGTTTTCCTTTTTTACCTCATTTGGAAATTCGACTTTCTACTTTTCATTTCAAGTGAGTCATCTTGAGCTGATTTCTGACCTTCTGTGCTTCGTTCAAGTCGAGTCGGTTCCCTGCTTGATTCCAGCACCACTGTGTACGTTTACTGGCCGTGTGGACAGTCAGACTTCACCTCTTAGAATTGTTTGTGTCGTTGTAGGTTGAATACATTGCATGAGCTCACTTGCAGATCACATCACTTTTAACGATCACAGATTTCTTCATCACTGGACTGATGCCGTCATGTATCTAGAGGAGAGTCAACGTCTGCCGGTTATGATTTGATAAACATGTACTCGGTTACAGACGGTGCTTTGGTGGCTTCCCACGCCGGGGTTCCTGCTGTTTAATTGTTGGATCAGTGGTTTTAAACAAGAGTTCATTGTGTCTTTCATGCATTTGCTGTATTTTTGTCCTGGCGAACTTTCAAATGAAGCGGAGGTCTTAAAACTAATCTTTTATGGAGACAACTCAGATCACCAACTTTGATCTCTGCTGTGCATCTGTGCACTGCCAGATAGCTGCTCCTGTGTGTGTGTGTGTGTGTGTGTGTGTGTGTGTGTGTGTGTGTGTGTGTGTGTGTGTGTGTGTGTGTGTGTGTGTGTGTGTGTGTGTGTGTGTGTGTGTGTGTGTGTGTGTGTGTGTGTGTGTGTGTCGTTGGCTACACTTCCACCACACAGCTGAGATTTTTCTTTTTTTTTTCGTTCTGCATCAAACTGATTGAGAATCTTTATGTAAAACAAGGCGTTTTTCAGAAGCAGCCCCATTCATAGGCGCTCTTTATTCTCTGCTCGTCTCAGCCCTCTGCATGATCAAAACGGACGCTCCGACCGCCTGCTTATGTTTATTTATCTCTTTAAAATCCATATCTGAAAAAGTGCTTTGAAATTCATAGCGATTCTTTTTTTTCCACAGGCACCAACAAACCTAAATTCCAGTGCAGTCTATCGGCTTTTAGCTTAGTGGGGGAAGGAAATGTAAATATATGAGCATCAGTGTGAGAAGCTGTCATTATGATTTTCCTCTTGCAAGATAAAAGACAGTGATTCAGACTTTTCTGTACTTTTGTTCTTGTTTTCGGGCACATTGTTCTGGATTCTTACTATTTCCCAGTTAGTCTATTTTTATTTATTTTGTATGGGTTCTATCAGCAGTATTGGGCTTGATAAGCGAGCTTAGTGAGACTGCAGAGTCACTGTGCACAGCTGTCAAACAGGAGAGAGACAGAGGCTAAAGAAAAATGTCCCGGTCCTGCTGAAGTCCAAACTTGTGTTCCAGTATTTCCCAGCTGCAGCGCAACTGTGGTCCAGCCTGAGGCCATTCAGTGTGGGCCCAGCCAGCGCCGGCACTCCGGGGCGCTAAAGAGGGAATGAAATAAATAAAGATTGTGTGTGTGTGTGTGTGTGTGTGTGTGTGTGTGTGTGTGTGTGTGTGTGTGTGTGTGTGTGTGTGTGTGTGTGTGTGTGTGTGTGTGTGTGTGTGTGTGTGTGTGTGTGTGTGTGTGTGTGTGTGTGTGTGTGTGTGTGTGTGTGTGTGTGTGTGTGTGTGTGTGTGCATAAAGATTGATGATTTGGCTGGCTCTCACACAGACCGTGACCCAGCTCCCCCTCACCTTTGATAGATAGATGGCTTTAGGGGCTTGTGGCGGATCAGAAGTGATCCTCGGTATCTCCCACCAGCCACACAACCTGACTGCAGAGTCTGTCGGCCCGGGCGGCCGGCAGACAGCCGGTGCATTAAGGCAGCTGGAATGAACATGTACATGATTGAATTTGGCCTGGGAGCAATAAAAAGTTTTCCCAGATTTGCACAGCACCACTTCCTGGAAAAGATTCATTTGAAGTTGGAGTCGATGGAGTTGGAAGTCGTAGTTTTTGACCCTTCACAAGGTGAAAGGAGGAACTAAAGTACTGCGCTGTCATAACACTGCAAATGTCGAGGCTCGGGACGTTTTTGACCGCGGTGCCTGCGATCAATATTTTGGTGTTGGTGAACAATAAAGCCTGTTTCCAGCAGTCTGGTGCCGAGTGAAGCCCGGGCTGTTCGAGGCGGCAGGACAGTGGAGAGGAGGTCTGGATCCTCGGGGTTTCTCACACATCATCAAACAAACACCAAGCAAGACTCCAAAAGAACAGGACAGAAACAAGCTGAGTGCAGGAAGTGATGTCAGGGCTTCCTCGGTTTCCGTCTGTGGCGGGTTGTTGGAAGGTTGCAGGTTCAATCCCCATCTGTCCATATGTCAACGTGTCTTTGAGCAACGCAACGACCGACAAGCGGCTCCTGGTGGAAGGATTGAACCTCTGTCGGTATGTGGGTGCGTCTGAAGTGCTAATCAGTCTGTTCCTTTCTGGGTTCTCCGTACTGCCACCCGGCCGTCGTACCGACTGACGGGGAAACAAGACGTGGGAATGCAAAAGCTGCAAGCACACAAAACACATGCAGAAAGTAACAGTACACACATACAGTAAGTACCAGTACATCTTCATAACCGATGTGGAGGAAGTCTGAAACTGAACTCCGCTCAACATCGTCCCGGCAGACGGAGTTCTGGTTCACTCCTCCAACCTGGGTTGTGTTGCGTTTAGCTCGACACACAGTATTTATACAGAAGTTCTTTGGCACCATGAAAACCAGAAGAGCCTTTAAACTCGTGTTTTTTGTCTCTGATCTTTTAATCCGATGTTAAAAATGTCAGCGTGTGCTCAAAGCAACCTGAACCCAACTACACAGTGAAAGTGTATTTGTCCAGGATTTACTTCATCCAGGATGGTACAAAGTCAGACCCAATGACTGGAGGAGGTTTAATGTGCAAGCTGCCGTCATGAAGTTTCTTTGTACTGCATCCTGGTACTTGGTACTTCCATAAAGCAGTTCTAAACTGTTCACATGCTGCTTTGTTTTTTTTGTTTTTTGTTGTTTTTCCAGCTGCTTTGTTGCTGCGTCTTATGAAAGAATCAGCAGGTGTGTATGAATATGTGGTCTGTCAGGAATAGAAACACTTGGAAGTACTACAAGCAGCCTGAAGAGCTAAATGATGCTCATTACTAATAGAACCCCTGTTTGCTCTCTTAAAGAAGATTTCAAGGCTGTTGGACTGTTTCACTAACCAGGAGGTGCAATTAGGAGCTGCAGGTTGTTCAGTCAGACTTAGAAAACACTTATTTTTCATTATAGTGTTCACAAAAGGAAATTATCTTTGACTGTTGGTTTTAAAAGAGTCTCCTCCAAATAAACAAGCCCATTGTGTCGTCCTGCAGGAGTGGTTATCTGGAATCTCCATTTGACAAAAATAAGTGTAAAGCACAGCTCCTAATTGGAAATACTTGGAAAATCTTCATTTCTTTCTAATTGGAATAAAGAATGAATGACATAATATGTATATAATATAATATTAATCATTCTGATATTAATAATATAATAACGAATGCATCAATACGTCTACAAGAAGGTTTAAACCATAGTTAATGTAAATAAAGTTTGCTACTTGTTTCCCAGGTCCACTTTATTTCCTGTTTAGCAGAAAGTCATTGTGAAGAAATAATTTATGTTTGTCAAATTATAAATGTATGAATGTACAATGTCTTTGAGAGCCGGGAAAGACACCTTCAAATAAAATGTATTATTATTATTAGTATTAGTATTATTATTATTATTATTATTATTATTATTATTATTATTGTTGTTGTTAATATTGTTGTTGTTGTTATTATTATTATTATTGTTATTATTATTATTATTATTATTATTATTATTATTATTATTATTATTATGTGTATTAAGTGTGGGTTTATTTTAGTGCTGTGAAAAACTGAGAACGATCCATTAATCTGCTTGAAGCTGCTGTCAACAAACAAACATCAGTTTTAGGGTTTCCTCGAGTCAACAAGTTGTAAAAATATATAAATTGAAAACAAACACAAAGATTCAATAATTTGAATTAATATTCTGATATATGAATAAAATATCCATTCATCTATCCACCCATCCAGAGTAGCAAGAGTGGTTTTATATATATATATATATATATATATATATATATATATATATATATATATATATATATATATATATTTAATCACATGGCAACTATTAAGATAAAACATCGACGTATAGAAATTAGATTTATAATCTTTAATACGTTTTGGTGATTCCAGCTCATTTCTGTCCGTTTATCTGCTCATTCTGTTGGACAACAATAACATTTCTTGTAGAAAATCCAGCTGATAATCTGGACAGAGGGATTTTTTTTTTCTTCTGTCAGTTTGTTCATGAAGAAGATTTCTGGATTGAATCTGAATCCTCTGGATTCTGTTGAGCTCAGAACGTTAGAATACATAGAATAGAAATACTTTATTGAGAATCAGATAGATAGATAGATAGATGGATGGATGGAAGGATAGATAGATAGATAGATAGATAGATAGATAGATAGATAGATATTTTGTTTGTTTGTTTGTTTTTTCCAGTTCATTGAAACCTGAGCTGCAGACAGAAAGTCCAGTTGAACGTGCCCTCCGACCTTTCTTCACTCTATAACTTGTCATCATGCTTTTCTGTTGCACATACAGTATGTCTGGAGGTTTCATCATAAAACCATCGAGTGCGTTAGATTTAAACCCTTTGAACCCAGATTAGCGGCGTCACGGCGGCGTCACGGCGGCGTCACGGCGGCGTCACGGCGGCGTCACGGCGGCGTCACGGCGTCACTGAGACCTTTGCTGATCCTGGTCATGTCGCCGTGTGGCGTCTACATGTGGCACAGCTTTCCCGTGTTCCACAGGAAATCCAACCCGCCACTTCATGCCTCATTGCATTTAATGACTTGTGTAAATTCCAAATTGGTTTTGTCTCAGAGAAAAAAAAACAAAAAAACAAATACCCGACAAATTGAATGGACCTGAAGGGTTTTTCGTCTCCCTGGAGTTTTCCAGCCAGGATGTCATCCGAGAGGCAAACTGGAACTTTCCTTTAGCTTCTCTACTTTCACAAGCTGAAGGACGTCACTCGGCACATTTTGGAATCACATTTTTGGTTAATTAAAGGCTCTGGTGTGGTAAGACTGCTTCTGTCATGACAACTCTACTCCGACTCAGAACTTCAGTTTTGGAGGCGGTAGAAGCATCAACATGTAAAGTCACAAGCTGAGCCTCCCCTCAGGTTAGCCACTCCTGGAGTCTGGCTTGAGTTTCTAGACCGAGTGCATGTCTTTTGCTTTCTTATTATGTTTGTAGAAACTGTATTTAGACGTCCTCATGTGGTATTTTTCAGGTTTATAAATTTGGATCATTGATCCGGCTGACTTGAAAAAACCCCACAGGTAAACACGTGGAACCGAGGCTCGTTGTGAGAACGTGTGACTGTTCAAAGTGCTTCCATACTAAGAGAGGTGATAATTAAATCTTGATTAATTAAGTTAATTTTATAACCTGAAGCAGATTTGCATGCATTGATGTATTTTTCTCCATTTTACAAACATCATTGAATACTTTACTGTCAACTTTTGAAAATATGAACCGACGGTGAGCGAAGAGCAGCTTCTATGTTGACGTTTCTCTATAACCGGAACTCACACAGGTCAAGTTCATATCAAGTGGGCAGAAGGAGAAACATGACGACTAAATCAAAGTTTCCATTGGATTTGTTTCACTTCAGCTTTCCAGTGAAATATCTTTTCTCTTCGGACTGATGGGGCCAAACTGTGACACTGAAGACACACAAACCGTGTTCTGATGCCACTTGTCAAGCAGTAATATTGGTTTTATATTTACTACTACTACTGAAGGAATAAAAACTAAATTGCTCCTAAATTCTAGAAAATTGAAAACAATGAAAAAGCATCATTTAAACCCAAAAGCTTGTGGACGGAGCGGACCGTCTCAGGCTGCCCATCAGAGAAGCAACTTTAACTTTAACTCTCTTTTTAAAGAACAACTTAGAAACAGAGTTTTGCTCGATATACCAAAATGGAAAATTGCATTTCATTATGTAATTTTCTTGTTATAAAATTCTATTTTCAACATTTCTTTTTTGTATTTTATAGCCATTTACAGGCCGTTTTCTTTTTCTTTTGTCGTTTCAAACTACTTCAAGTGATTTGGATTACTGTATTTTCTGGATTCTAAGTAAACACTTTTGAAGAGGCCTGGCTGGACACACGCCAACAGCCTGATCTTCCACACTGCCTGCGACGCTGCCAAACTCAACGCCACTGTGGTTTCCTCGGTACGGCGGCACGCAGCCGTCACTCGCTCTGCCTCACACACTCTTTAAAGTCCAACGCACTGAGAAGATTCAGCCTCCATCCGTATAATACTAATAGTGTATTTTATACGCTGTGATTCATTTAGAGGCAGTCCCTTTGAACCAACTCCAATTATTTACGGTTTAATAGAAAACTCCACCATTTTGATGCACACACAGAGACGGGGCTTCTCTGCTTGTGAGATGCATCCGTCTTCAACGTCACTCACATTTCCAAATATCATATTGTAAATAATTTGACAGGTAGAAAGAAAGACTCCACATGTTGGTTTATGACTGTCAGCCATAACATAGTGACAGCTTGGTGTCTCAGAGCATGGAGCCCACTCTCACTGCTCCAACCCAGGAAATGTTGTGTGGTTTCTGGCACCATGATGTTGGCAGACGACCCTCTAAGACACTGAAGTTTGAGCTGAGCCTCCATGAGTCAGACTTATTTGTACAGCGCATCTCAAAGATCCTCGATTAGAGTCGGAGCTGGAGAACGTGGAAGTCAAGCCAACACCTCAGACTGGTTTTCAAATCATTCCTAAACTATTTCTGCTTTGTGGCAGAATGTATTTCCTGCTAGAGGAGGCCACTGACAGCACTTACTAAAATATATCAACGATGCAAAGGTCGGCAACAATTCTGAAGTCACAGGACAACCCAAGACAGAGAAGCAAAACACGATCAGACCAGAACAGCCACTTGGCCAACGAGACATTTGTCAACATGGAGACCAATGGATTTCAAGGTTATTTCATTCAGCACTCCTTCCATCATTTGTCGTGGTCGTATGAATCGCTTCATCTTATCACTGTTTGGCACTGATGTACACACTTTTTACAATTTCTGTAAAGGTCAAAAAATATTCATGAGGATAAAATATCTTGTGCATTCGGGTCATTATGTTGTTCACTGATAAACATGCAGCCTTACACATGTATAGGACCTGATCACGAGCTAAACATGATATCATGTGCATCGATCTCAGGGGGATCGTACCAGACATACGTGGAAAATAACACATTTAATCATCCATCATGAGGGTTTATCCCAGATCACAGAAAATACTGAGATAAGGAGTTTAATGTACAATTTGCAGACATTTCCAAAGTCAGAAAAGGTTTTCTTTGTTGGTGATCGTGACTTTATTTTTTTTTTATATCTTAAAAGAGGCTGTAAATAAGCTCAGCCTTTAATGGAGGTGCTGCTGGTATTGTGGGGTTCATTTGTTGTGCCTCGGTTTATTTGTTGCATCACTGCAGTATGATTGTACGAACAGTTCCTCCACCAACACGTTTAACTCCAGAAGCATTTCTGCCTTCTGAGCTCAAGGATCATTTCAGGTGAAGCACGGCAGCAGGAAGGTCTTCCTCGTGTTACCAAGATCTAATGTGCACCAAACTCTCCTTTGAAAACTCCTGGCATGTGATGCACTCATTATATTCTTCTTGACTCATCACCTGCTAATCCCACACAATCTGAAGTCGAGTACGTGAAGAATCACGTTTTATGTTTGTTTTTTATTCAATCAGGCTCATAGTCTCTCGTTCTTTGGAAATCAAAGTTCCTGAGTTCATTATGAAAAGTCGTATACAGTACAAGGTTCCAAATTGTGAGAAAAGAATTACTTTAACTTGAGTAAATGATCTAAATAGACTGGCGACCTGTCCAGGGTGTATCCTGCCTCCGGCCATAGTCAGCTGGGATCCGGCGCTCAGCGACCCTCAACAGGATTAGTGGGGTAAAGATGGGTGGATGGATGGATGGATGGGTGGATAGATGGATGGATGGATGGATGGATGGATGGGTGGATGGATGGATGGATGGGTGGATGGGTGGATGGATGGGTGGATAGATGGGTGGATAGATGGGTGGATGGGTGGATAGATGGGTGGATGGGTGGATGGATGGATGGGTGGGTGGATGGATGGGTGGATAGATGGGTGGATGGGTGGATGGATGGATGGATGGATGGATGGATGGATATAAATCATCCAAATGCCTTTCCTCCCTCCGTCTGTAACACAGTTCTAAAACTTCTCTCCGTCTGTTCGCTCTCTAACTGCACCCAAATCTCAATGAATGTAAACGTTGGCAGCTTTCGCCGTCAGGCTCCTCGGTGATTCTTCTTTTTCTCTCTGCTTGCTTTGCAATGTGCCGTACCAGCCGATGGTATTGTGTTGTCAGTCGTTCTTATTGTTGGGGTAAAGTGAAAGTGTTCAGCATGAGCAGTGTGGGTATTCTTCTCGTCATGAAAGCGGAAACAGAAGACGATGGATTCTTCCACTTGTCTACATTCTTGTTTCCTCTGCCGTACTGGATGCTTTCCTTACGTGGCAGCTTCTACACAACTGCAGAGGCCCAAAGGATTTGTGGCCTGAAAGATGAGATGCAGCCCTGGTTTCCATTTCTCCTTTGTATGATTAGAATAATGTTTGCTATTGGCGGGTCAAACCTAAACCTCACTGTCACAACACATTCTCTTGGCTGGCAAACCTCTTCAGTAGAACTAAAGCTGCCTTGTTGCATCGCGGCAAAACGAACAACCCCAAGCTACTGTAGTTCTTGATCCCCCCATTTACCCCTTTTATGTTTGGTTCCTTCACAGAGGATGATGCTTCAAAGCAGGCTTGGCACATTAAGAAATTCCATATGCCCACGGCTGATAATCAGAAGACAAATAGCTATCTATATATTTGCCTCACCCAGTAACAGTGAGGCAGTTTTGGAGCTGCAGTACATCCCTATAATTCTGTGTATTCTCAGACATCTTTTAAATCAGCCTCCTTTTTCCAGTGTGATTGAAGAGCAACAGATTTGTCTTCTTCAACACATTTCACTCATGACAACAGTGGAAACAGCATCTCCTCTTCTGCTCTTGTTTTGTTGTGTTATTCCATATGTTACCAGCTCCTATCTGCCTTTCTCTTTCTATTTCCTTCACTCCCTCTGCCTGGATTCATCAGTTTAAATCCTTCCACCTGCACCCACTCCTTAAATGCCTATATCCCTCAAGCATCTGCTCTCCTCTACGTTTTTTTTTCTTTCCAGAGTTGTTCCTCTCGCCCTGCACACCAATATCTTTCTCTCTTTTCATTTTCTAACCCCATTTTCTACTTTGCCCTTGAGTTTGAGGTGGCGTTTCAGGGACACAGAAAGGGTACATTATCTCCTGTCAGCCTCTCCCGAGACTTCCTGACTCGCTTTGCTTTCTCCTGCAGACCCCCGTCCTCCCGTGTGGTCTCCCCCCCGACGCCCTGCCGTGTCACTGTGATGGCCGTGCAGGACACGCCGCTATCTCACTAATGGCTCGGTCACAAACCGAGCAGCCTTCCCCAACAAAAGAACTCAGAAAAATTAGAAAGGAAATGTCTTCATTTCTCCATGACAAGTTGAGAAAACCTATATAAGTAGTTGCGGTGTCGTACAATCTCTGGCACTTTGGGATCACTTGCCAGTTGAACTGGAAAATGCTGTAATGATTTGTTTGGGTATTTCTCAGAGCTCTGCTAATGCTGTGTACCAAGTACTGAGGCATGGCTTGAACTCTTTGTTTCTGCTGAGACGACATTTGTTCCTTCTATTGTACAAATAAAAAGAAACTTCGTTCTTCAGCTCTCAGCATGTGCTGTTTTTAAGTGCTTTCTCTGACTCAGTTGGGTGACTGCCAGTCAAACTAACCGCAGGAGCACATGAGTAGGTGAAGCAGACCACACAAGGTCCTTGAAATCTTTCATCCATCTATCTTCTTTATCCGCCTTCATCCAAGTCTTTTATTCAGTGAAGGGCAGTTTACAGGACGGTGTCAGGCTATCAGAGCGTTCGACACCAGGAACACGAACCCACACAGTGACGTTCACACCGCTGTGCAATTTAGAGTCACCAGTTAACCTAACAAGCCTGGCTGGGATTTTTAGAAATAGTACACAGACACAGAGAAAAAAACTTACTTTAGACTTCACAAAGAAAAGCTTCAAGCTTGGAATCAAACCGGAGATTTCTTGTGGCTCATATTCAGGAAAAGGTTGAAGCAGTGTGAACGCTGCCGTACAGCCTCTGCAGCTCACTAAACACACTTCCTCATGTACTCTGGTGAGTTCCAATTAATGTCGGGCTGAAGTGTGAAAGCGCCATGCGACAAAGGTGGTGCAAGCAAGACTTCTGGCTGGAGAAGCGTTCAGTAATCACTTCATCATATGTATGACAGAGCTCTCACCCCTACCCTGGTTCTTCTTGAGGCTGTACAGGCGGATCTTTAGTTCTTCAAGAACAACAAAAATAATCTGCCGTTTGGTTTGTTAATGAATAAATAAGAAAGAATTGATGCAATCATTTCAATGAATGATGCAAAGGAGATGATGGTTAACATATTTAGTTTTTATATTTGAGATATTAGTGTGAAATGTACCTTGTTTTGACTCTGGTCTGTATCAGTGTGGCTCCGCTCTACGATGGACTACTATTGCTGTTTCACCATCAGGATTGCATCAGTCAGCTGTTCATATTGTCAGCTTTGGAAATGTCACAGTCAGGAGATAAAGCTGAGGCTTCCATCTCACAGCAGCCTGTCGCTTTGACAGGGAGCCTCTGGTCCGGAGGGTCCCCGGTTTGAATCCCAATGATCACAGACCACTACTGTGACGCTGGACAAAGCTCCGTATCTCCCCTGCTCCATCATGGGAGCACTTCAGTCCCACTAGCAGTCCTACTCTGCTAAGGTTAGCACTGATAGGATTAGTTTAAATGCAGAGAAATAATTTCCCCGAGGAGAACAATTGCTTTCTTTCTACATTCAGGTTACCACCATCCCAACTATTTTCCAGGACCGCAGTGGCTGGAGGTCACAGCATGTTTAGACTCCCCAATGACTGCACAAACAAGTAGTCTGATAAGAAATAAGAGATGCAGGGTAGAGAAGCCTGGATGCATAAATTTCAGCTATCAGTTTATGTCGTGGCAAAAAGTTTGAACAATTGGAGTAGACCTTGTTAGATAATCAAAATAAGGATTTCACAATGTTTGAACACTCTCAAAGAGATGATATTGACCCTGAAGCCCTGATTCAAACCCGCCCCTTCCCACTAAACCCTCTGACACTGAATAATATCACCCCAAACCAAACCCAACTGATCTTGTAGTATTTGCTCA
This sequence comes from Lipophrys pholis, assembly GCF_963383615.2. Taxonomy (NCBI): domain Eukaryota; kingdom Metazoa; phylum Chordata; class Actinopteri; order Blenniiformes; family Blenniidae; genus Lipophrys; species Lipophrys pholis. The sequence goes on from NC_137634.1 coordinate 1,067,240, forward strand.
CAGGAAGCATCTGCAAGCAGCTGATCTGCATAAAGAGGATTATAAAAACCAGTCAGAATAGTTGGAATATTTATCAGGCTGCGGATAAAGAAACTTTCCGTAAAGTGAAATGATTTGGCTCTGCAGTGAAGGGCGCTGAACATCTGCCTTCATGAGTTTAACTGTATGCAAAACGTGCTTCAGACATAGACCCCGTCTTCAGGAAGGAAACTTGAGATTTTTCATGACACAAACCACAGATGCATGTTCAGTGTTTAAGAAGTATCTCCGCGGTTAAAACTTCATTTTTGCTTTCACGCTTAAGTACATTTCAGAACCTGTACTTTTGTATTTTCCTGAGCTGAATCAGAACTTTAACTAGTCTTTTCTTGACTGAAAGTACCTGTACTTCCATTGTATTACATCTTGCAACCTTCTGACCTCATTGAGATGGAATAGTTAACAGCTGCAGACGAGCTAAACTGAGTTCAGGAATCAGTCGTTGAAGTGAGTGGTGGTGCAGGTGAGTTTATGTAAATGAGAGGATGATTTCAAGTGTTGATCTACAGCCAGTCAAGTCCCAGGCTGCTCATAGTGGAGGTGGTGGGGAGGAGCTTTTTGTGTACTAATACACAGTAGGGACAACAATATAATGGTGGTGTGCTGTGTCTGACAGCAGGGCCATGACCTGCAGTATTATCTTGTAGCTCCATGAGATGGATGCGGATGCTTCCCGTGGTTAAATGGCTTGGGGATAACAATAGAAGCAAATTGCACATGTATGGAGTAGTTAGGAGAAACACGTTGCAGGAATGTGCAATAAACCTTCTGGGTACACGTCAATACATGGCTGAACAGCAGTTATAGTGAAGCCCAGGTAAGCTATGGGCTCTTGAGTGGTCCAATATACATTCCTTTGTTCATAAATGGCCCCTCGATTAAGCAATCGGCTTGCTGAATATTCTTCCAGGAAGAACTGTAAGTGAAAGCAAATGAGCAGTTCTCTCCTGGGCTCTTCAGGAGGCTTGTGTTGAGAGTACGTTAACTTCTCAAGGCTTTAACTATTTCTTGAGTCACTTACTGATCAAAAAAGAAAAGAAAAAACTTCTCAAGAGGAAAACAGGTGATAAGTGTGCTGATGTGCGTCATACGGAAGCACACAGGTTGAAATTTGCTATAATAAGTCCTGAAGAACAGTCTGCTTCATGTAAGATATTTACTATATATATATATATATATATATATATATATATATATAAGACAAATACTGAGTTTAATCAGTTTAATGGCTGGGATGTGGTAGTCTGTACTAATCACCGATGGCCAAAAGCCAAAACCCAATGTTTCTTTTTTCTATAGCTGCTGTCAAGCCTGAAGTCTTGGTAGAATGTCAGTTACACTACAGTTTCTTTGTACAGTTACACAGTTTCCACCAAATCAGTTTGTACAACAGTGATGATGTACATCAATGCACAGGAACAGCATCGTCCTTTACATCACCTCTGTTCACCATCCCGGCCTGAAGGACGTAAATACAGACACACAAGAACTGGGCAGTTGTTCTAGTTACATTTAGTTCTAGAGAAAACTTCAGTTTGGACGTAGACAGACATTGTGGTGCAACATTTCCTGTCTGAGGGAATCAGCAGTTGGTTTAACGGGAATTTGCCTTCCTGAATGTAAAATATTGGGTGTCTATTATAAGTCTCACAAAACAGTGAGAGGAAAGTGTTCCTATAGATTATCGCACAATGTGATTCATGACGGAGCTGTGTTGCATCTTATGATTTCGTTTGTTTTTAAATGAGATGAAAGTTTAGCAGTCATGTTGTGCTTGTGTCGGCTTAACAATCCCACCAATCACTCCACGGCTACTGCAGAATGGACACAAAACACCAATTTGTGTTTGTATACAAAAAGCATGCACACTTAGAAGTGCAATCTACCAACTAATCAAACAGAGAACAGAGGAGGAAGATGTCAGTCTCCATTATTACATAACCCACCGTGGTTTCCAGGGCAGGAGACGGTGACACGAAGGTCTCTGGGTCTGGTTATCAGCTGCTGGAACGTCTGTGTGGATTGACGAGTCGCCAATGAGTTTGACATGCAGATACTTTTCAGGCCTTTCAGGAAGTGACTGTAAATAAAATAGAACTGCAAAGCCTTTTTTCCATTATTGACACAAAGAATATATAGGTCATTAAATACTGAGCTGTCTGTAATATGAATTATAAAGGGATTGAATAGACCGTATGAAACTATACCAACAGAGTAAAGGATAATTAGTTCTAATGTGAGAGACTAAAGATAACAATACTAATTAGTGTCTATTTTTCAAAGCAGGAAGTTATTTTATGGAGATCTGTGGACTCCACGCGTCACTTTGGGGGCTTGACAGCATCAGTCCTCTGAAGCTACCTGCCAGGAAACCGACTGTTGGAGGATGTGCGTCAGCCGGCAGCCCGTCTTGGTTTTACTCCCCTCAGAGGATTTATGGTCGGGGTTTAACCAGAGCTGTGGTCTCTATTGAGGAGGGAAATGGAAGAGACATCCCCCACCTGGGGCTCCCTCACCCCGTCCCCTTTCCCCAGCGCACCTCGTCAGGTGATCATCATGTCAGTGTACTCTGGGGGGCGCCGTTCAGCAATGTGCCCAAACCCAGCAAAGTGAATCCAAGCACAGTGCATTCCTGTCACCTTCCAACATCTTGGGAGGAGGCTTGAAGTCAATTATGTCTTTTGTTCTGTACGTTGAGTGCTGTATTAAGTGTCTCTGTCAAGCGTGTCAAATTGATTCAAGAAAAGACCCCCCCCCCCCCCCCCCCCCTCCTCCTCCAGCCCCCACCGCCACCCTCCTCCTCTTCATGCTCTCATATCTCAGTGGTGGAGCTCGCAGGCTTGAGAGACGCTCAAACAAAAGAGCAGAATATGAAAGTTCTGACAGATAAGTGGTAATGAGTGGGGAGGCTGAACAAAGCACTAATCACCAAGTGTTGTAACATCCCCCGAAAAGTGTCAGCGAGCTCAAGAAGCCGCTTCTTTGTGAGATCTGCAAGAGTCAACACAGCAGCACGCCGGCGCACGCCAGCGTATTTACCCATGGAAGTTTTGACACACGTGCAGCTCTGTAAATTCTGGCCTGTCAGGTCGGATCAGACTCCCACAAGCTTCACGGCCGTGGGTCTCAGATCTTTGTCTCCTTTTTTTTTTTTAGTTCCGATTGATCGTCTTCTCTCCCTTACAACATGTGTTAATAATTGCTACTGCCGTGTGTCACAATACAGCTTCAGGGAAGGTGTGAGAGGTGCAGAAAGTATCCTCCAGCCTCCCTCATCAGCACCTCTGTGGCTCCACTGCAGCCTGATGAGAGGCCAGGCGGGGAGCACAGTGTGAACCAACCTGTCAATGACCCGCTGTGTGTGTGTGTGTGTGTGTGTGTGTGTGTGTGTGTGTGTGTGTGTGTGTGTGTGTGTGTGTGTGTGTGTGTGTGTGTGTGTGTGTGTGTGTGTGTGTGTGTGTGTGTGTGTGTGTGTGTGTGTGTGTGTGTGTGTGTGTGTGTGTGTGTGTGTGTGTGTGTGATCTCTCACAGGAGACATGGCGTCTGACGACGAGTACCTGGAGATCCCCTCCATCTCCAGACAGAGGGCAGGAACGTACGAGTGCACAGCCGTCAACGACATCGACTCAGACGTGCAGACTGTGGACATCACCGTCAACTGTGAGTGTCGCGCTGGAATCTGACAGAAAAAGACATCGAGCAACAGCACATGTTTTAATAATCGTGAGACAATCGCTTCAATCCACACTTTCTTTATCTGTGATATTTGAGACCATCGCTCCGTTGTTAGACTTTGACGTTTCCTTTTTATTTATTATTTTGAAAATTTTCAATATAATGCTGACTACTAAAAAATAATGTTCAAAAACAATATTGAAGGAGTCATATTCTCCAGCTGTTCTCCTCCTCCTGTTCTCGTCCTCCTCCTGTTCTCCTCCTCCTCCTCCTCCTCCTCCTGTTCTCCTCCTCCTCCTCCTCCTGTTCACCTCCTCCTCCTGTTCTCCTCCTCCTCCTGTTCTCCTCCTCCTCCTGTTCACCTCCTCCTCCTGTTCCTCCTGTTCTCCTCCTCCTCCTGGTCTCCTCCTCCTCCTGTTCACCTCCTCCTCCTGTTCTCCTCCACCTCCTGTTCACCTCCTCCTCTTGTTCCTCCTGTTCTCCTCCTCCTCCTGGTCTCCTCCTCCTCCTGTTCTCCTCCTCCTCCTGTTCTCCTCCTCCTCCTCCTCCTCCTCCTGTTCTCCTCCTCCTCCTCCTCCTGTTCACCTCCTCCTCCTGTTCTCCTCCTCCTCCTGTTCACCTCCTCCTCCTGTTCCTCCTGTTCTCCTCCTCCTCCTGGTCTCCTCCTCCTCCTGTTCACCTCCTCCTCCTGTTCTCCTCCACCTCCTGTTCACCTCCTCCTCTTGTTCCTCCTGTTCTCCTCCTCCTCCTGGTCTCCTCCTCCTCCTGTTCTCCTCCTCCTCCTGTTCTCCTCCTCCTCCTCCTCCTCCTGTTCACCTCCTCCTCCTGTTCTCCTCCTCCTCCTGTTCTCCTCCTCCTCCTGTTCACCTCCTCCTCCTGTTCCTCCTGTTCTCCTCCTCCTCCTGTTCACCTCCTCCTCCTGTTCTCCTCCTCCTCCTCCTCCTGTTCTCCTCCTCCTCCTGTTCACCTCCTCCTCCTGTTCCTCCTGTTCTCCTCCTCCTCCTGTCCTCCTCCTCCTCCTGTTCTCCTCCTCCTCCTGGTCTGGTCGGTCCAGAAACCTTCAGTATTCTAAGTTTCTAGCTCCTCCTTGATTTTCCTCATTTGAATATTGGATCATAGGAGCTACATTCAGAATCTGCTGTGTCTGTGTGAGCTGGACTGGCTCCGCCCACACATGCCCATCTTGGGAAGAGGAGGAAGTACTTCCTCTCGTGGTGCCATGTGCCAGAGCAGAGCTGCCTAATTGTGGGAGGAGTCAAAGGGAGGGCCTACCTTGATTGGGATTGGCTAAACCCCCGATGACACTATATAGGGTTTGATTCTGATTGGCTGGTTGGAGCAACACACTTTTTAAAATTTGAAACAAGCCAGGGACAGAGAGGACAGACTGTCTTCACTTCTGGGACGTCAGTCCAGGTATGGGGGACAAGTAGGACTGCTGGAGAACCTCTAGAAAGTGGATTTTAAATAATAAGTCTGCTTTAATTGTGGTTTTCCAGCAAGTCAAAGTGAAGGTTTGACTATCGCATGGAATTCATCTTTCCATCTTGGTAATTAGTTACCAGTGCATTACTGCCAAAAGTAGTGTGATTACAGTATGATTGTCAACATTACCTACAACTACTACTACTATCCGTCTGTATCAACTCACTAATGAACTCAGTCACTGTTCAGCAGCAGCCAGCAGGGGGAGCAGCTCAGGATGGAGTAGAATCAAAGTTACTGCAGTTTTTCTGTCAGCTTCCACCAGCCTGCTCGTTGACCTCTGACCTCCTCTCTTCTCCTGATGATGATGATTTCCCAGGAGAAACAAAGAGTCTCAAAGATTCCGTTTCATAACTCCTGCAGAGGGAGAGGAGAAGCTGTGAGCTGCAGCCTGACATGCTCGACTTGTCGCCTCGTCCTTCTGAACCGGGTGTTTTTCTGCTTGCAGATGCCCCCACGGTGTCGGAGGGCAGAGACGTCGGGGTGACGCTGGGCCAAAGGGGGGTGCTGGAGTGTGAGGCCGACGCCGTGCCCGAGGCCGACTTCGAGTGGTACAAAGACGACAGGAGGTAACGACTTTCACACTCGCTTTTTAAGTAAGCTAATGGGGGAGTGTGTGCATGGCAGAGTGTGTTCCTTCATTATTGCTGCTCATCGATTGGCTGCCAGTCGTACAGGTGTTCAGACTGTGGTTGTACTAACTAGTAAAGACCATGTGACCTCCTCCTAGAATCTTCAGTGACTTCGATGGGATGGAGATTGTAAACACCGGGTCGCTGTCCAGGCTGACGTTCTTTAACGTGTCTGACGGAGATTATGGGAACTACACCTGCGTCGCCATCAACAAACTGGGGAGCTCAAACACAAGCTTCCTTATGTATGGTGAGTATTTCTATTGTTCTTCAGATGTATTGATTAAATATTTTGCGTGAATGGAAATGGACGTAAAATCACAGATTTTCTTCAGGTTTTTTTTTTAACCGATAAAGTCGTGAGGTCCAGGTCTGAAACAGCCGGCCAACCTTCCAATGTTTCTTAAAATGATGTGATGAAATGGATTTATATCGTGAAAGTGTGGCGAGCTGAGCATTCGCTTCTGTCAGGACTGAACCCAGGATAGTTGTGTTTCTGTTACTGCTGGATGAAGCCATTGTCCACCACTGTCCACCACTGTCCGCCACCACAGCTCTGCTCTCTGTTACAGCTGCACAATATACCGTATAGCTCCTAATAGACGCACAGTCACAGTGCGAGTGTGCACCTCGGACAAGGGGATCAGATAAGAGCGGATAAATGGTGGTGAACGGAGAGGTTTTAACTGTTAACACACAGTAATGAGCGACAGCAGGCAACCTGCCTGCAGGGCGGCGCTGCTGTGATTCTTCTTGAGTTTCACTTTAACTTGAATAAAGCAGGAGTCAGACATCAGGCCCGAAAGGCTCCAATCCAGCAAACCACCAAGCAACGGGATTATATTGGATTTATAGGAGTTTGACATTTCACTGTATTTAGCAGCAGAAGGTTTCATCACGTACACTGTGGCCATGGCAAAGAACAACTTTCAAGTGTAAATTTAAAGGTTATTATAGCAATATTTGCATTATATTTTTAGTATGGCCACTCAAGATGAAACTGGACTGTATGTGGCTCCTGGAGTATTTATTCCGTAAACATCTTTGTATATAATATACACACATGTATACGTTGTGTACATCTTTATATTGGTTCAGTTATGTGCTTTTGAATAAGTGTGTTTCTTCTATAACATACTTGGTGTTTGGTTTATTCAACATCAACTGGTACTAAAATGTATTTTTTTAGGTCACAATGTAGTATTTAGTAGTCCACAATACATTAGGAAGTGTCTATTGTTTCAAAATATTTCAAGGGGAGGATCGCAGTTTGTAAGGTTTGTTCTTCCTTCGCGCTTTACCTTTTTGGAAAAGGTGGCTGCTCCTCTATTGGAAACTATACGGTACAGCAAACTCATCAACATCGCTGATGCAACATGGGCATTTGAGCAGTCAGTCGGAGTCCTACTGCATGAGATACTACATGTGGAAGCTGGTCTACTGATGGGACACACTGAGGATCGACCCTGAAAACACATGTAATCCATTCAGGGATCAGGGTTTTAAACCAGCCATGTGTGTTTGAATAGAGCAGCTGGTCAGACACGTTCACTTCACACTTATATCACATATCATTATAGATCTGAGCCTCACTATGAAATGTTCACTATGGAAATGTGCAGGCACGGTGTAAAGAGCCCATTCAGGAGCTGCAGGAATATTCATGTTCTTCACCAGTGATGTCAGCGTGCTGCTGTTCTGTTTCCGACATGTCGTTTCCTTTGTTCCCCTCCTGTAGTGGTAATTGAACCGACTAGCTCGACGCTATTGCAAGGTTAGTATTCCGTCCCGGCATGCTCCTCCGCCGCTGTGTGCACTGATCGTATTAACCGCATGCTGGAACATGGCAGACGTTGCCATTTTCACAAATCACCGAGTTGGACCGTCACTGGATCCACCGGCAGCGTCTCGGCTGCTCCGGTCGATTCTCGATGCCTTGCTCCTGTCAGAACCGTAGATTTAACTCTGTCCTCGCGGCGTACCGACGTTCTGCCCGCGTACCGCAGCTCCGGCCTCACGTGTGACGATCTTTGTGAAAGTGGTCAATGCTTCTGCTTCTTGCTAACTGTGTTTCATCTTTTCTTTTTGCAAACCTAACGGCCTCTCTGTGACATTGGGTTGATTTTGCTTTTTGCATGCTCTTTGTCCAATGTAAGTATTCACTGTCTTCTCGTATATTACCATCTTGTGCTTGTGTTAGTCTTTGGAATTGTAGCTATTGAGTCTTGATTGTCCAGAATGTAGAGGAAACACTCAATGCAAACTCACGAAGGTGAAGGAATAATTCAGGTTTTCCGAAGTGTAAATGGAGGTTTTCTTTATGCAGATGATCTCTGCTGATAAGCAGCTGAACCTGCGGAGCTGCAGTGATAAACCAGCTCCTTCTCATACGTCCTGGTGACGACAGATTGCAGCATCTCTTGAACAGACCTGCTGCTTTAACACTCCAGAGCTGCATTAATGCCTTTGATTTTTTTTTTTTACTAGGAGTGATCGTTATTATTCTAATTAACCATATGCAGGATTAGGGATAATCCACTGTGGAGGGGTAATTGGATAGATGCCCCAAAGGAAACTGTAGTGAACGGGTGGAAATCCGAGGGAAATGAGGCGTCATTGTGCCGCAAATCTTCAAAGTAAAAAGTTGAAAATTGTCCTCAATCCTCAAACAATGCATCATTTAGTTTGAACTCGTCTCATCATGATGAAAATATTACACGCTTTTGTTCACAAAACACGTCATTAAAGCATATTGTGGTTTTGGATTCTCAGCACCATTGAAACCTGGAAAACGCTACAGCAGTACTCGAGTACTCCTGGTACTGTTCTCTCACTGGTTCGGGTTAACTATAAACCTCAGTCTGAATTAACGGCTTCAGTTTTCTCTCAATGTTAAACGTATGTGTTTGATATATTTAACGTAGTAAAGCCACTGTGAGTAAATAAAAGAGAGATATTTTTTTATTTAATTCATTTTGGAACGTTTGTGACTGCTCATTAAAAATGAATTGCTCACGTTGGTAGAAACATTTTTCCAGTGCACTTGTGCAGCTGTAATTATACTTTCCAAGTCTGGCTGAAGAAAAGAAATAGTCGACTTAGCAATTATCTGAGTTCTGGTGTGTTTTAGACACACACACACACACACACACACACACACACACACACACACACACCAGCCTCTCTTTTATGTTTTTGCAAATTATTTATGTATTTCTTTTATTTTATATAATTATTGTTCCAATCAAGAAACTGCATGTGGAACCACAGCCTCATTCTGTCGGTTTTCTAAAGCAAAATTCCCTAAAGAAAATAGTTTATTCACAATATTGTAATTTTCAATATCACACTTAAATCTAAACACTTCCATTACATATACTTTTAAAACATTTAAACTCGTCATGGTAAATTAAATTAGCCCCACTGATGTGCACATTTCTGAAGTAAAATCTCTCCCAATAGCGATCGTATTAATTCTATATCTATTTCAGACGTCTGGTTGAGAAATGAAAAGTGCTCCTCAGTTCTGAGCTGCTGACTCGACACATCTTCACTCCAGCACGAGTCTAAAATATCAAATCAGCTACAAACCCAAACCATTAACTCACTCACAGTTTCTGGAGTCAAAACAGAAATTGTTTATCAAACACATGCAGACACAGAACCAGAGAGAAGAGTGAAAACCTGTGTAGAAACAACAGAGGCCCTAGGATAAGGCCAGGGGGAACTCCGATGTTTCAGCTTTAATTTTGTTTAAAATCATCCAGATTTTCTGGAAATTGTTTTGCTCTGCAGAATAATTTCAAGCATTTCTTTTAAAACTATGTCACTCTGTTTGTTCTATTTTTTTTTTTAAACACGTTATGAATATTTTGGATTTAATGCATCAGGATGAACAGATGATTAACAAAGCGACGCCGTTATAGAACCGGTCTGCTGATATCGTGTTAGAGGGAGGCTGAGCGCTTAGATCTGTGGATTTAGTTACACCTTTCAATGCAAGACTTTAATACTTTATAATGCATCTTTTAAAAATGCACATGTAACCTGATGAACCCCTCCCCCTCCTCCTCCTCCTCTTCCTCCCCCGTCAGGTCCGAGAGCAGTCCAGGACGGCAGCGGCGGCGCCATGGGGGTGCATTCACACACCAGCCTCCTCCTCTTAGTGATTCTGCCCTTCCTGCTCCGCTTTTGAAGAGGATCGGATCGGAACACAAGTGTTTTCGTGTGTGTGTGTGTGTGTGTGTGTGCGTGTGTGTGTGCGTGTGCGCGCATGTGCACACACGTGGGTTTCCTTTTCCTTTTTTCCCCCAAAGTGGAACCATGAACTGATGCACCCTGAGTGCATGAGGAATCCTGCAACACGTCGGCGTCGACCCACTAAATGAGAACGTAATTAATCTCTTTGGTTCTTTTAGATTTCGAGGAAATAACAATTGTTTCACCTTCTAATTGAATTTTTTTCTGAATGATTTCCTCTCCAAATTATGGCGTGCAGGATTATCTCTTTTTACGTCTCAGAATGAAAAAAAAACAACAGATTTCTTAAATGTCCTGTCGTATTCAAATGGGTTTATCGGTTTTTTATTTTTTTTTAACTGCATATTCATGTCTCCTCCAGGAAAAAGCAAAGTGTGAGAGGTGAATGTTAAATACCTCAAAGTCAAAGTGAGACAGTGAAGCGGAAGGATTTTGGGTTACCCCGAGGCGGAGAGCCGCCATTATCATATTCTAATGTATAATAATTATCATTCAGTTTGGTTGAGGAAAGCAGGAAATGTTTTTGACCTTCAAGTATTTTCATTCTCAGCGTTATAGTGATATTCTTGCAGATGTGTTATGCTAATATTTTTTAATTTAATTACATTTTTGCAATGATGTTTAGTTTTAAATACTTTTTCAGAAGGGAAGCTGTAATTATTTAGAAAATTGATCTTAGTTTTTTCTGTCCTTACTCTCTTTTTTTTTCTTTTTCATTTGGACCTTTTCACCACTTCACAAAACTCTTGTCCAGAATAATCATGTTAGACTTTTGTCGTTTCAAACTGGAAGGACAGTTTTCTCCACTCCTGTGGCGACGAATGACTTGATGGTTTTTCGCTTTTTCCACGTAACGCTGTTTCTTCTGCCATTGTTTGAGAAAATGATTTCATTCATGTTCCTGACCAGCATCGCAGAGGGTTTAGAGACCAACCAGTACGATCACGTTAAGAGAAAAATAAACACTTTTTGCATGTTTTAGACACAAATAACCCAAAGACTTGAGCAGTTTATACAGAAACGCACTTCACAGAAATTCACTGGCTGCATAGAAAAGACAAACGACGGAGCGGCTCCTGAAAACAAAGTCAGAAAGTCCCGATTGGCCACCCGCAGCTGCCGGGGGCCACCAGGGGGCGACGGGGCACCGGCTGGGGTCTCGATAATGAATCTTGTACACTCACACACTTGTTCACTGTATCAGCTGACTGGACAATATATCTCTTCATTGTTGGGTTTTTATTCATCGTTGTGTTTCTCCAGAGTACATTTTTGGGATAATTTGCGAAGCAAATCCAACAAGATAGTTTTCTTTCTCCACAAAATAAAATCAAGATTGGCTGACGGAGATACGTCGTTCTTCTTTATCAAACAAAATTAATAAAATCCTCACAGAATCGGTTTGAAAACAACACGAGGTTAATTTAAATTGAAACTAAAATGTTAATGTTTGTTCTATGTTCTTTTGTTTTCTTTTGTTTGGTTGTAAAACTCGAGGCCGACTGCTCACAGAAATGTAAAACTGATTGATTGATGGGGTTAAGATCTGATCCTCATGTTCCTCTTCTGTTTAATTCTCATTATTCAAGCTGACTGGAAGAAAAACACTTTGCTTGTTGGTCTCCATAACTACAGCAGTTGTCCCTGTTTGAAGGGAAATGATAGAACTTTTTATCAATGAAACAACTGGGGAGAGTTCTTGATAATTCAGACGTCTCCCAGTTTGTTCCACCTGCAGATTTCTGAAAGCCTCACGTTGCTTTTAAAAAGTGTTTGTGCCGAAGTTTCCTGAGTTAATCTTCCCTCGTCTCGCCTGTGACAGTTCCCTCTTTGTCCTCAGTATTAACTTCTCACAGCCAAGAGCGTAATTGTGTTTTTCTACAGGAATCTGGGGGGAAATACTTTTATTTGTAATCATAGTTACCTTTGAACCAAAATGTACAGTGTGTAATTCTGACTTTGGGAGGAAGAGTTGCAGGGCTTGTTGCTGCAGTGCGAAAGCCAATTGCAATAAGAGGACCGATTAAATGTCCCAGAAACTCTTTTTATCACTTGAAATATACCGTTATATTACGTATATCGAAAAAGACAAAACATCAGCCATAACAATATGACCACATATTACCAGAGATCTGTTTGTTGTCAGGGTTTATGAATCGTGGCTGGAGGTGCTGGAAGCAGGAGAAGAATCATCAGTAAGACAAAGGTGAAATTACGTGGCATTCAGAACGGTCAGAGAATTTCCTGATATGATAATATACCAGGAAGCCCTGTGACAAGAAGAGGAGTGGGTGGAGGCTGTGTCATCCAAACCATCGACCCCAGGGGGTCAAACATGAGGCCCGGGGGCTGAGGACACTCCCCATAGAGAAATCGGGCTGGAAAGACTTTATAATGCAAACCAAAATATTGAGTGAGCTCTATTATTACTAGCAAACTGGCATTACCAACAAAGCATGAGGGTGAGTTAGTGAAGACCAGCCTGTTTCTAACTTCAGTGTGAAGATTTGCAGGATTTTGTTTTCCTGAAATAGCTTTTGCTGATAATGTGTGTCCTGACAGGAGCGTTAACAATGAACATTTTCCTAATTTCTGAGATGAAACTAATGTGTTGTTGGTACTTGTAGGTTTTTTATGCTGTGATTTTACTGGTCTGGCTTGTTGGCTCCCTGAACAAACTGGAGTTTGACTCCCTTGAGGGTTCATGTTCATGTAGAAACAGGTTTTTTCTCATCGTAGTGACTCAACAAGAGATTTGAGGTGTTGATCTCTAAATTCCCCAGATTTCAATCCAATCAATCATCTGTGGGACTAACAAGTCCGATTCATGAAGGCCAGAACTGTTCTGCTAAAGTCTTGGTGCTGATATCTTCATGGGAGTGTTACACAACACCTGGTCATAATGTTATGGCTGATCCATGTAAGAGGGGAAAAGGTCTGTTTTCTATTCTTCTGGGTCGTGGTGTAGATAGTGTCCATGAGGAGGAGCAGCAGACCTCCTGTTACCTTCCGTTGCTGCGATCGCGAGGATTTTATGCAAGACTCAGAAACCTCTCCTCACACGCCAGGAAGTGTTACTGCTGGTAATTTATCTTTTTCATGTTTCTTGCGTTGGCAACAGGCAGGCTGCACCACTCAGGTCCCCCCACCCCCCCACCCCACCCCACCCCCGCCCAGGCTGATTGACACACAGATTTAAAAAGCTCCATTCCAGAGAGGCGACTGACTTTGTAATGAGGAGAAATCGTGAAGACGCCGCGAATCCCCTCGCAAAACGCAGTTTATTTTTTTGTCAGCGCTTGTCAGCCTCTGCGAGCGCGGCACTCGGCATCATTTTCCGTTTGTTTGATTCCATTAACACGACATCAAACGGGAACGGCGAATTAAAACAAATTAAAGCGTGTGTCTGTTTAGTCGGTGGGGCAATGATGCGATTCTTATGATCTCTCGGCTCTGATTGAGCGTCTATTCACATATCGTTATTTTGAAATGAAGCCCAAAAGGGAGCCGAGCCAGACGGGAACTTTCCTTCCCTGAAAAGAAAAGTGTGATCGTCCTCTTGGCCTGTCGTTGCTGAGGTCCTCGTCCATCATCCTCGGCTTCACCCTCTGAACTGAACGCCTCGGTGGCTCCTGTGGATAACAAGGTCCGCCTCCTTGATGTGAAAAACTGGAGCCAACACCCTTATCAAAGAGGCATAAAACAGATAGGACCATTATTGAAATTGATCAGGGTAATCATCAGCCCAATCTGACAGGCCAATCATGGTTTGTTTTCACATGTGAGACAAAAGAGAGGCAGAGGCTCCACACCATTATTCATCTCCAGCACTGATGTTTGGAAATGACACGGTAATTATTCCATCCTGGCTTGAAGGATGGCGCTGCTCATCTCACATGCAGTTTTCTATTTTATTTATTTATTTCTCCTCAACTTTAACCATTTGAAGTCTGAGCAGATCAGATCAGAGGTCTGCGTCAGGGATCCAATATACGAGGTGACAAGCTCACTTTTAAACATTAACGTTTGTTTGGAGGAGAACTTTCCTGAAACTTCACACACGTCATCACCTCCTGGCCCTTTAGACATGCTTCATACGCCAGTGCTTGTAATTTGTCACCAGCCTCATCTTCTTACCTGTGTAGGAACAAAATTGGCGCCGTGCCCTTCGATTGCCGACTTGATACGATTGGATTTGTTTTTGAAGATAACAGGTAGTTGATATGGTGTCTGAAGAGTCACTAAAACGATTCAAACACTTCATGTGAAAGGAAACTCTTTAAATATACATAACAACAGTTTATCAGAATAAAAGCGTCCAAATGAAAAGCTATTTGTGGCGTCTTGGCAACCTAGAAGCCCGTTAATCACCCTAAAGCAGTCGACCAAACCACGGCTCCACACACAGCGTCATCCTCAGGGTCACCTTCGTTTTCTAAGAAGAGTCCAAGTCCAGCTTTAGCGTTAGCTCCAGCTTTAGCACTAGCTCCAGCTTTAGCATTAGCTCCAGCTTTAGCATTAGCTCCAGCTTCAGTGTTAGCTCCAGCTTCAGCGTTAGCTCCAGCTTCAGTGTTAGCTCCAGCTTCAGCGTTAGCTCCAGCTTCAGCGTTAGCTCCAGCTTCAGCGTTATCTTCAGCGTCATACTGTGGGTCAGCGTTCAGCCACTTGACGGTGTCCACCTCTGCACCTTTACAATCGATGCAGCGGACAACACCTCGTTCTCCTGGAGCTTGGATATGCAATCGTGTCACAAACACGTCAGTCTGAGAGAAACTGCTTTTTAATAACGCTAAAAGATTGTGAGTGAAGGCGTCACCTCGACCTGAAGCAGCTTAACCACATGATCCTGACCAGCTCATATCCTCTCATCCAACCAACAAACACTGACCATCATTACTTTTCTCCTAATCTGAACTCCTCCAGTGTAACGTCACAGACAGAAAGTCATTTTAGTTTAATAGTTTCTCTGGAAATAATTGTACCGTCTTCACTTCTTCCTATTCCACTCTGATTGTACCCAAATAGTTTCTCGTAAGCAACATTTCTTTTTTTAGAAAGCCAAGCACACGCTGTAAACTCTGTGGCTCATTGATTAGATTTTTTTACTACTTCTGAGCAGTTGTTCAGCAGTTTTCTCCGTTAAAGGAGTATATCTTGCTGGTTGAGTATCTGCCTGCGCCGTAGTGCAGCCTGAGAATCCACCGTGTTGTTTCCAGTGAGGACGACTCACACGGCTGAACGTTTCGGGCTCGACGCCCGGTTCTGTCCTGTTTCTGTGACGTTTTACTAAATGCAATACGGCATGAAAGTCAAGCACAATGATACTAAAAATACAGATCAGAGCGAAACTACCATTAAAATACAACATGAACCTGAAGCGAGGAGGCTGATTAGATTTCAAATCCTGGATGTGGTCAGTGTGGCCATGATTGAGTCGAGGCTCCAGGCCGGAGCTCACACTTCGAACCTGAACATGAGCCGGAGCGGTCCAGTTTTAATAAGCCATTAACTGTCGACGTCACTCAGCGGCGTTGTTTGTTCAAGGCAGTTGGACGTTGTTGTCTTGAGGACAGTGAGACACAGACTGTGATGCTTGGCGTTGAGGTGAGCGTGAGTCTGTCAGATGACGCTCATCAGCATGTTTCATCGTCAAACCGCTGCTGAAAATGTTGCCGGATCACGATTCACAAAGTTCTGGCCTCATTCTGAGGCACTCTGCTGCGGCAGAAAGCCTCGACTTCATTTCCTCGATCTCCCGGTCCCCGCTGTTATCATGGTGCAAAAGAAAGAGGAAGCATGTAGAGAAAAGCTATGAGCTCTCGTCTTTTGGAAATGTCTTCTGACCCCAGGCTTTTCGCGTTGCCTGGCGCCAGGGCGCTCGGTGGCGCTGAGGCTGCCCCAAGGTTAGACAATCTGGCTCCGAGTGCTTAAATAAACACAATCACATCACATTTGGTGAAGCTGTGTGATGCACAACCCGGCTATTTGCTCCATTACGGCTCATTTAGTTGAAGAAACTCCTAATAAGCTCTCAGCTGGTCCTCGCATTGTCCCGTCGTTAACTGGACTCATCGTCCAATCTGAAGGGATGGTACGTCTCTCCCGGTGTGATAATTGCAGCTCTTTGCAGAATGCAGCTGGGTTTGTGTTGATTTCTTTATCAGAGTTAAAAGTTTCAGACTGGAATTGATTGTTGCTCCCCACGCTGCACATTCCCAGCAGCTGCATATGGCATGCATCACGGTCAGCAGGCTGAGCGCAGCTGGAGGCCACAGACCTATTTCAATGGGAAATTAGCAACTCTGGTAATTGGAAATAATTCATCATCTCTCAGACGAACAGTAGGCAGCCGCTCTGCACTTTCCCTCTGCATAGCATTAAAGAAGAGTGTCTTGTTGGAGCAAATGCAAATGTTCCCAAGCATGACTTTTAGAGGAGGATCTGCAAATCCTATTCAAGCCAAACTTCTAATGATAAAATCTAGCAAAGCGGGAAGAGGATCTCAGAAATACCCTGCTGACATATTTTACATTCCCCTCCAAAGTTCATCTCTGGGAGTTCACTGAGTGATGCACACAACCTCCTCCTGGTTCTGTCTCACTCCAGTCAGCCCGTTCTGAGTCTGAGCCCACGAAGGCTTAAAGTTTTGGCAGGATCGGTGAATATTTATGTTGATATGACCAATTCCATTGTCTGTCTGAAGCCTGCACACAGGATCCCTCAGCCTCAGCAAACACAGGCCCAGTTGGAACAACGGCTGAGTGGAGGAAGGCAGGAAAAAAAAAAGAAGCAGCAGCAGCTCTGGGTCTATTTCTTTTGTTTGTGTCCATATGTGCAAAGCAAGACAGCAGTCTGAAGAAAATTTGATACCACTTAGTAAAAACAACTGAGCTTGTACTGCACCTACCAGATAGTACTATTAATTTGTTGGTGTTTCGTGACATTTGTGTGGTTTGCATTGGAGTCTGGAAGAGATCACTTTTCTTTGGATGTGAACTTTGGTTAGACAGAGAAATCGTCTCAGCTGCCATGGCGGGGGGGCGGGGGGGGAGGAGCCTGTGTCCCAGCAGGAGTCTCACCATCTGCTGGGATTCATGTTGGATGATCCACACAGTGAAAAAGAAAGAAAGAAAGCCCTCTG
This sequence comes from Lipophrys pholis, assembly GCF_963383615.2. Classification (NCBI taxonomy): domain Eukaryota; kingdom Metazoa; phylum Chordata; class Actinopteri; order Blenniiformes; family Blenniidae; genus Lipophrys; species Lipophrys pholis. Next base: position 1,084,472 of record NC_137634.1, read on the forward strand.
CCTGGCTACGAGTTCACGGGACTCTTCTTCACATTGGATTGTTCCCAGAGTGGAGGGGGTGGACACAATGCCCTTTGACCCCCTGCATTGTAAAAGGATTGTTGGTTCATATGTATTTTCTTGATGAAAAGTGTGTGCTCATATTTAAGACTGACAATAATAAAATGTTGTATCATAAGAATGTGTCTTTTCTTTCCGTGTCAGAACCTTTTCTTTGACTTTGTTGGACACGCAGTAGTATCAGCTTTAACGTAGTAAAACAGTCATTTTTATATTAGCTTCAGTAAAATAGTAAAGTTAAGTTTTGTTTTTATAGTTTTAAATATGATCAAACTTTGGGTTGTTTCTAAATCAGTCACTAAATAGAGCTAGACTCGGTAGAGCGCCGACTTCGCCAACGCCACATTTGTTTGCGGAACCGAGTTAGCATCGCTAGCAGGTTAGCTGTTAGCTCATATCGATGCTAACTAGCCTGCCAGGTAGCCTGCGTCTCCATGGCAACAGACGCTGATCTCCTTTAATCTCCTCCATGAGACGCCTCACTCATCCGCTTTGTATGGGGAATTCTTTTGCAGTTTTGGGGGATTTATTCGGAAACAGGTCGATGTTATCGTCCTAAAATCTAATCGATTGGTCCTTGGATGATGACAAATCATCCTTGAAACTTTCATTAAATTATGGTGAGTAGTTTTTCTGCTCCAAAAAATAAATGGAACACTAAAATAACACATTCCAGATCTCCATTAATGAAATATTGTAGTTGAAAGTCTTTATTCAATATATAGTAGAGTGCCTTAAGAACAAATTAACTTAAGAATGAAGAATGTAAATCAAAACTATTATCCCATGGAGGTCTGGATTTGGAACCCTTCTCAAAATAAAAGTGGAGAATCACATTGCACATTCCCAGTATATTTTTGAGCCGTGTTTATACATACATACATACAAACAGACAATAAACAAATAAATACATAAATACACGCAGACAAAAACCTTCAGCCCAACTTTTGTTGCTGAAAGAAACAAAACAAACATTTCAGACAAAACGGTTAGATTATTTATTAATATGCTCGTTATGATCATGACTTTGCTTTGCTCTGTTATTTTTATCTGTTTTGTGTGTTTTTATAAAATGTTCTTGTTTTGTACCACATGTCCAAAAAAACCATGGTGCTGCAGCGAGAGGTCATCATGTTCTCCCTGAGCCGATCCAAAAGAGACACGGTGTGTGTGTGTGTGTGTGTGTGTGTGTGTGTGTGTGTGTGTGTGTGTGTGTGTGTGTGTGTGTGTGTGTGTGTGTGTGTGTGTGTACATCTGAGCAGTTGTTTGACGTCCTGCACTCGTAGATCGTTTTGTCGTTTGGATTTATTCATAATAGATCGTTTGCAGCCCGACTGAGACGTCCAGCCGTTTTCCTCTGAAGCTTCACATGTTGGATTTATGACGACACACTTCAGTCACCAAGAGCCTCGATGTCGGCGGTACCCACACAGTTTCTCATCATTCCCACACAGTTTCTCATCATTCCCACACAGTTTCTCATCATTCCCACACAGTTTCTCATCATTCCCACACAGTTTCTCATCATTCCCACACAGTTTCTCATCATTTCCACTGATTCCTGAAACTCTGAGAAATGGTTAGAAAGTGATGGAGCCACTGAGAACCGGTGTGACATCTTACGGTTCCTTATTTTGATTTGTGGAACAGAGCAAATCTGTCATCAGTTTCACAAAAACAGAAATGGAAAGAAAAATGTATATTTGATATTACAGAAAACAATCCTGTCAGCAGAAAATGATAATAACAAACCACTTAGTGTTGTAATCAGTAACTAACGCTGTTTGTTTGTCATCAAAAGAAAATAGGTCATTCCAATAAATCCCATTAAAAGGACGAGCTCTTATCAGCTTCCAAACGTAGAACATTTCTCAGTGTAACTCACAACATTTGGTGAAAAATGAATAACTGAAAGATAAAAGTAATATTTTGGAAATAAAGTATATTTTATTTAACTGAATTTTAAGTAAAAAATAAGTAGAAAATGGCTTTGTTTGTTTTTTTTTAAATGTTTTAGGATGTCTGAGGTCTGAAATTCTTGTATATATTGTGTACTTGCACTATTGACACCGGTCTACCTATATTGATTAATTTATGTTTAATCTTTCTGGTGCCTTAATTTTCTTTAATATTAATAATATTGTCATATCGTGTGCTATTTTCCTTATTTGTGTTCTAAATTAAAAAAAAAAAGTTTCTAATCCTCTATCCTATAAAAACTGTTGTTTTGGAGCAGAACGTACTTAAACCATTCCCTGTACAGTATACTGTGTATACTTGTTGTGATAAATAAAGGACTTGACTTCCTTCTGCTGGGACTGGTTCTGCTATTTTAACGCTACGGTGAGATAAACAGGTTCAGTACGGAGGAGTTTTAGGGCCACGGAAAGAAAAAAAAAAATTCGGAGGCAAAAAAACCAAAAACCTTCGTAGCCCCAGAAAAAGTCGAAAATCAAATTCGAGATTTATTTTTTTCACGGGGAGACGTCTGTCTGTCCCTCATCATTTACTGACTTTTTTTGAGGCCGCGAAGGTTTTTTTATTTTATTAGCCTCCGAATTCTTTTTTTTCTTCAGAGAGTTTAATTTGTGTTCCAAGTCACACAAATGATCCAGCGTCACTTCTTCCACCTTGTAACAGATCCCAGAGGCTTTATTATGAAGCGCATTGTGACTGTTTCTAGAAACGGATGTTAACATCCAGAACTGTGCCGCTGCAGTTTGGCTGCTTCCTTATTTGATGCGCGTCGTGATGTTAGAGACGTTACAGGCCAGTAAAGGCAAATTGGCTCAGTTGGTGGAGCAGGTGGAGTTCTAATCCAAAGGTTGGAGCTCTCGTCCTGTCAGTGTTGGTATGGGAGAGTATTAGGACCCGTGAAGGAAAACTAATTCTAGGTTTAAAAAAATAAATAAAAATATTCAGAAAAAGTCGAAAATCAAAGTCAAGATGTTTTTTGTTTGTTTTTTCATGGAGAAAATAAAGTTGGTACAAAGTGGAGAAAAAAAACCTCGACTTTGATTTTCGACTTTTTTCTGAAAAGGGTTTAGGTTTTTTTTTACCTCAGAATAAATTTTTTCTTCTTTGGTCCTGAAGTTCTTCTGTAGTGTTGAAGGGTCATTAATGAAATACTGAAGTTACACTACCGGGTACACTCCCCGGCATGGCAGTGCAGTAAAATGTACTACAGTAGTAAATCCCGTTTCCAGTTGCTGTGTTCCACAGTTTGTTTGGTTGATCCTGTTTCAGACTTCCTTCCTGCTCTCCGTTCGTTTCAGTGTCATTCTGTAACGTTCCTGCGTCTCTTGACAAGTTGAGCTGAAAAACCTCCTGGCAGAAGCAAAAGCAGTAGTTTGGTGTATTTCAGTATCTAGAATCTCCTCGTGCACGTCAGGGGAACAACACGTCCTTCTGCTGAGGTTGTGTGGCTCGTTTTACCCACTGGATCCTCTTACACTCGTGTCCCCTGCTGTGCCAACCTTCACCGCCGTGGAGAACAATCACGACCCTCCTCTGGCACCGATCCAGGAACCAGACAATCCTATCGATTTCTCCGTCGCTCACGAGTCCTGACCTTGGACCGGGCGCTCTGTGGTCTGTCCACTACATTACCAACAACCACCAACTGCAGTTCTCTTAGCGACGCCAGCATGTCTTCCAGCCTGAACACAGAGTATTTTAAGGGTTCTGGTACATCAATTATGTACAACCGCGGCAGGAGTTCTACCGTAATGCTCCCGATGTGCTTCTCCTGCTCTGCCATGAATGCTAATTACATACTGTAACAGCGTGCGAAAGCAATTTCCCATCTCATTCTTTGGCTTTACAGACGATCCGTGGAACAAGAATCTGTGCTTTATATTGTGAAGCGTCTCTGGCGCTGATGCTGGTGACCTGGAGCGGCGCTCTTCAATGCCATTGTATGATAAATAATGTAAAGCCACATCCACGGTGTGTACAGTATTTCAGGGTTTCCACTTTAGTTTTTATTTTTTTTAAAGCAGCGACGAAAAAATAGCTTGCAACTGATACCCTGCTGCTGCTTCTTCAGCGCTAACAAATATTTAATTCATGCAAACATCTGCCCCCTGCAGCTGAGGGGTGAAAACAGAGATGCTGTTAGAAGATGAAAGATTTCTCTTTGCTCATGCTAAAGGCCAGGGACCCTCTCATAAAAGCTAACATATAAACTGTAGAGTTCCGGGCCAAAGCGAGTCCTCGGCACTTCTTAGAGCGCGTTCTTCGATCACACTCTTTGGCTCGCTGCAGTTCCAGCTTGAACCTGAACAGGAAGTGTTTACATGCTGGAGCCTCGCTGGCTGATCAGACCTGAGCTCATGAACACACATGGGAGGTGTCAGGGTCTCATATAGAGTCAGAAGACATAGATTCTCTCTACCATCGTACCTCCTTCTGTTGCTGGTGACCACGATGAAGAGTTGTTAGGAAGAATTCTGCTGTCTCATTCTGTCTCATTCTGTCTCATTCTGTCTCATTCTGTCTCATTCTGTCTCATTCTGTCTCATTCTGTCTCATTCTGTATCATTGTCTATCTTCACGTCACAAACGTTTGTTTCATTAATTCTCATTTAAATCATGTTGATTACAAAGAAAACCTTCCCTCGTCTGGTTTCCTGTCTGTTACCTTCACCAAGGAAAGTTTGGGCGAAGGTTACGGTTTTGTTCGTGTGTACTTAACTATTGGCATTGTGTGTGTGTGTGTGTGTGTGTGTGTGTGTGTGTGTGTGTGTGTGTGTGTGTGTGTGTGTGTGTGTGTGTGTGTGTGTGTGTGTGTGTGTGTGTGTGTGTGTGTGTGTGTGTGTGTGTGTGTGTGTCCATTTTGACAGAAAACTCTGATTTAGTCTTTTGAATATCACGTCATTTAGTTTTAGTCACATTTTAATCGTCTGAAACTTTTTAGTCTTGGTCGTTTTAATCGACTAAATCACAGATTAAATAACAGTGGATTTAACCGACTAAATACTGAATACCAGAATATCTGATCGTGGGAAATATCCACCAGTCTCTTATAGAATGGTATTCTTTCTTTTTCCAGTCATATACAACATCCACTATAATAAAACATTGAATATTTCTACTCATATTAGTTCAGTGTTGCTAACGAGCAAAGTCAGCTGAAATCAGTCAAAGCTGTGGAACTAAGACGGAGAGGCTCAACTAAATATTCAAGTTTAGAACGGCTCTGCTGCTTCAGCATAGATCTTCTCAACTTGTCCCCCAACAAGAGAAGCTCTGATTGGATCTCCTGTCCTCTCGTCCTGCCCTGACGCTTCATCTCATATATATCTTATATTTCATCACCGTGTTCGTCTTCATGTCCGACTTGTCATTTAGGTTTTATTAAGTTTTCCTCTGTGAACACTAGCACCCTGCCAGCAGGGGGCGCTGGACTTTAGCTCCTGGTCCAGAGGCGGTTTCTGTTCTGTGTTTGGACGTGAAGCAGGAGAACCACTTCAGAAGCGTCTCACAGAAAAGCTATTATCTCCGTCTTCATCACCCCGGGAGCATTTAAACGATGATATTATTGTCTGCGGTTCTGATGCTCTGATGGACGACGTGACACATTTTCTGATGTGTGTGTGTGTGTGTGTGTGTGTGTGTGTGTGTGTGTGTGTGTGTGTGTGTGTGTGTGTGTGTGTGTGTGTGTGTGTGTGTGTGTGTGTGTGTTTCATTGCAGCCGTGTAGAGAGAGAAACGACACGCTGAGTTCTCCATAAGATAATTAACATTTGGTTATTTATTCTGTTGATTAAAATGACAGTGAATTCAGGCGTTAACCTGAAATGACTTATTAAGAAAGAGAAGCTATGATGTGGTGAGTGTAGGGGAGGACAGTGAGTGTAGGGGAGGACTGTGAGTGTAGGGGAGGACCGTGAGTGTAGGGGAGGACCGTGAGTGTAGGGGAGGACCGTGAGTGTAGGGGAGGACAGTGAGTGTAGGGGAGGACCGTGAGTGTGGGGGAGGACAGTGAGTGTAGGGGAGGACCGTGAGTGTGGGGGAGGACCGTGAGTGTAGGGGAGGACCGTGAGTGTAGGGGAGGACAGTGAGTGTAGGGGAGGACCGTGAGTGTGGGGGAGGACAGTGAGTGTAGGGGAGGACAGTGAGTGTAGGGGAGGACCGTGAGTGTGGGGGAGGACAGTGAGTGTAGGGGAGGACCGTGAGTGTGGGGGAGGACCGTGAGTGTAGGGGAGGACCGTGAGTGTGGGGGAGGACCGTGAGTGTGGGGGAGGACAGTGAGTGTAGGGGAGGACAGTGAGTGTGGGGGAGGACCGTGAGTGTGGGGGAGGACCGTGAGTGTAGGGGAGGACCGTGAGTGTGGGGGAGGACCGTGAGTGTAGGGGAGGACCGTGAGTGTAGGGGAGGACAGTGAGTGTAGGGGAGGACAGTGAGTGTAGGGGAGGACAGTGAGTGTAGAGGAGGACCGTGAGTGTAGGGGAGGACCGTGAGTGTGGGGGAGGACAGTGAGTGTAGAGGAGGACCGTGAGTGTAGGGGAGGACAGTGAGTGTAGGGGAGGACAGTGAGTGTAGGGGAGGACAGTGAGTGTGGGGGAGGACAGTGAGTGTAGGGGAGGACAGTGAGTGTAGGGGAGGACCGTCGACGCCATCAGGAGCCTCCACTGATATCATTTTGGAAGAAACACTGTTCTAACTGCAGACGTTGTGATCATGATTCATTTTATACCTTTTAAAGTGTTCTTGTTGCATTTATATACTTCTATCAACTTGTACGTAAAAACAATCAAATTTATTTTCAGGTTTTAATTTTCAAATATTAGTAAGAAGAAATGCTGGGAAGGTCTCGTTCCACTAATTTCTCTATGTTAATACAAGTCAATGTTTTAATCCAGAGTTCAGATTACAATCCCTGCATTCAGCCGCCAGCCTACTGCTCTGAGTTTTGACACCATAAAATATAATTTTTGTGTTTTTAAAACTTGTCTTGATTTGAAATTGTCCTTGCTGTAGAAATCAGGGTCAGCCAAGAGTGAGAAGGTAGAATGTCCTCGACTCAGATCGTCCTCAAGCTTAATAACTCGTCCGTGTGTCATACCTGTTTGTCCCTTCCTGTTTTATTTTGTCACTTCCTGTTTTACTTATCTGTGTCACCTCTGTCGAGACGGACTTGTCCTCCCTCTGCATCTGATTGTGTCAAAGCATCTCGCCAGTATATATAAAATCTGCTCTCTTGTCTTTGTACTTCATGTCAGAACATCTCGCACCACCTGTCACCTCCTGTACTTTGGACTTGTGTATTTTGGACTTGTGTATTTTGGACTCGTGTATTTTGAACTTGTGTATTTTTGGACTTGTGTATTTTGGACTTGTGTATTTTTGGACTTGTGTATTTTTGGACTCATATATTTTGGACTTGTGGAATTTGGACTTGTGTATTTTTGGACTTGTGTATTTTTGGACTCGTGTATTTTTGGACTTGTGTATTTTGGACTCGTGTATTTTTGGACTTGTGTAGTTTGGACTTGTGTATCATTGGACTTGTGTATTTTGGACTTGTGTATTTTTGGACTTGTGTATTTTTGGACTCATATATTTTGGACTTGTGTATTTTGGACTTGTGTATTTTTGGACTCATATATTTTGGACTTGTGTATTTTGGACTCGTGTATTTTGGACTCGTGTATTTTGGACTCGTGTATTTTTTGGACTTGTGTCTTTGGACTTGTGTATTTTTGGACTCATATATTTTGGACTTGAGTATTATTGGACTTGTGTATTTTGGACTCGTGTATTTTTGGACTCATATATTTTGGACTTGTGTATTTTGGACTTGTGTAATTTTGGACTTGTGTATTTTTGGACTCATGTATTTTTGGACTTGTGTATTTTGGACTTGTGTATTTTGGGATCATCCTTCAGATACTTTGTCCTCCAGATTTTGCCAGTGAACTCTTTGAACTCTGACTTTGTCCCTGTGAGTGTTTGGGTTCTCCATGGTACCGGGACTCGGTGGGTTCTGCTGCTGAACCTTTCAGTGACTTGTGTGTTTGACGGTTCTCTCTGTGTTTTCACTGGTAAATACGTGACATGGCCACGGGGCTGATGGGAGACGCGATCGATCTGGAAAAGGCAGCTTTCACATGAGTCGTTATGAAATCATTTCTATTAACATCATTTAAAAAGCAAACTAAAAGTCAGAAGGTCAACGGGTTGTTCTTGCTTGCGTGCTCATGAGTCGGGCCCCGGGGATTAGATTTGATCGTTCCAAGACGTTTCTAAGCTCAATCAGCCTCCTTGTCATTCCAGACAGACGTCTCTGGGCTCCTGCTGAACTCTGCTGGACAGCAGTTAAAAGCAGACTGACCCGACTGGCCGGTGGTCTGGACCCACGCCCGGGGCGACGGCTCTGCTGTGGAGGGAGAGAACCAGAAGTCCTCTGAACTCTGTGATGAATATTTCTCTGTGTGCTTCAAGTTACTGTTCAAGTCAACATCGTGATCGCATCCAAGTTTCCCCTTCTTCAGAAACAAACGTAGAAAAGTCAAACGTCAAACTACAATAAGATTTAAGTGAAAACAGGAAATAAAGAGTTGGTCGGCGTCATGCGGTGGCTCTTCTGAGTTCCACTGTGAGGTGGAGGAACTGCTTCACCCAGGAAGTATCGACGGTAGAATTCACCTCCATCCTTTGGCTTTAGCTGCTCGATGCTTCTCATCGCTCATATCCAGTCAGTGTCCTGTCTGATTTTTGATCCGTTATCTGAATCCCTGTAGTTTCATCTGGAAACATTTCAGGAGGAACTTTTCCTTCTCACACGACATTTTAAAATAAAATAGAACTTACACATGCTAAAATATAATAATGTAGGTGTAAAAAAAGTAGAAACGTGTAGTAGTACTGTAGTATTGTGATCATTCTTGCTGTGGTTGTTGGATGAAAAACCTTTTCAGTGTGAACCCTGCATGTTCTTCCGGGGCAGGAGTGGGTTTCTTTAAAGTTCTCTGGACAACAGCAGACGGACTGATTTGATTCCGGAGACTTTAATGAGACGCTGCTGCATGATGATTGTGATGAATGAGTTTCATCATTTTGTTGGTCACCATGTTGACATTGTTTTGCTGCTGTGTTGTGCTGTTGGCCCTTGAGGGCCACCGTAGTCTTCAATTTAAAATCTACTTTAAAAAGAAATCTAAGTTATTTTTGATAAAAGTTCCTGAGAGTAAAGTTCTGCTGTGACATTGTTCCCTTTCTTTTTCAATTCCTATTGAATTGGACCAAATCAATGACTGACAGTTAAATAAAAGACCGTAGCTGAAGTTTATAAGACAACTTTGAAGAGGAAGCTTAAAACTTTCAAATGTTTCTGTTAATGTGTTCTTAAAGTGTGCTTTCCAGTACTGCCTGTGATTATGGTCGACGAATCCTATAGGATGGTGAAATATCACGATAAACAAAAAGCAGAAGTAGATGAAGTGAATTACTGTCAGTCTCAACAAAGTGAGAATCCTGAGGCTTTGTGTTCTCAGACAGTGAACAGTTTGAACACAACAGTGGAAACGACAAGGTCACTCCTGCTCTACAGGTACGGTTTCACTTGGTAGATATTCCAGGATCCTTCGTCTTCACAACAGGAACGTATGTTTCCACTGTCAGGGACACGTGACCCAGCGTAGAACCACCAGAGTAGAACCACCAGAGTAGAACCACCAGAGTAGAACCACCAGTGTAGAACCACCAGCGTAGAACCACCAGAGTAGAACCACCAGAGTAGAACCACCAGAGTAGAACCACCAGTGTAGAACCACCAGCGTAGAACCACCTTTTAAATATGAACTGTATCTATCTGGGAGGGAGTAATACCACAGAACACATCATTAGTGGTTCTCCTCTTATGAGGATCGATCTATTAGTGGCTCACACATCCTGCCGTCCTGTAAATTATCCAGCATTTAGTCAATTCCTGTGTTTTCACTATTTGAAGAATTTGAGTTGAATGAAATTCTGGGACATCTTTGTTGGAATCGTTTAGAGATGTTCAGTACTACTTCGATTAACAAGGCTTAGCGATACTATAAGAGTTAAGCGTAGGAAAGAAGCCTTGATGGAAGTGAGGCGTTTTTCAAAATAAAACACAATGCAGACTAATGGAAATTTAAATATACGTTTTCAAAATAAAACTATTTTTTGTCGCACGGTACCAAATCTAATACTCTGTAATGAACACTGTTTTGTACAGTGTATTGCCATCATTTTTATTATCCAGACAAGTTGTGTTATCTGCACACACAAGAAAGTGTATCTGCCCAACAATGTCTGGATAATCCAGGTAGGACTCTATTGACTATGCATTCACGTTTTCAGAAACATCACAGAAGAACAGAAATATAATAAAAGTTACGCAGTCATGAAAGCACAAAGCTGCAGATGCTCCAGTATGAAAGGTCGACCCTCTACCATCATCTGCACGACAGCAGCAGCCATTCAGAAGCTCCTTTCACACCGAGCGACCGCGATGCAGCATTCCTGCCTTGAACTGCTTGTGTGAGAGAAGTACTGAACATTAACGGCAGGTTTTTATGGTAATATGTACCTGATGGTGACGAGAAAGCTGCTTCTCCTGTGGAATGTGTGTATTGACCTACGGTGATTCACTGCAGCAGTGTCTCATGAAAGGCTCTTCTATACACGCTTTATCCAATTTAGAATCCTGCAGACACATTTTCCTTTTTCTATGATTTCAACCCCTTTGTTTTTTTAAAATAAATAAGTTCTCCAAAATTGCAGATTTCCAGTTCAGATAGTGAGGACACTCTCCAGCTGAGCCTCCCCTCAGTTTGAACAATCCCATACTACAAACAGGTAAAGTCTTTCTCAGTTATTCTCACTGCTGTAATGTTTGTAGACAGTTTTTATTAAAGTTCTCACTTTCCAGGGAAACGGCAATATATTTCATGTATCTGTGAAATATTAAATCAACTGGATCTGATTTATAACCACCGCGAGAAAGATGCCGACAGTACCTCTGCCTCCCTGTAGAGGGCAGTGTCTCCCTGCAGTCCCTATGCCTCCCTGCAGGGGGCAGTGCGTTCCTGAAGTACCTCTGCCTCCCTGTAGAGGGCAGTGTCTCCCTGCAGTCCCTATGCCTCCCTGCAGGGGGCAGTGCGTTCCTGAAGTACCTCTGCCTCCCTGTAGAGGGCAGTGTCTCCCTGCAGTCCCTATGCCTCCCTGCAGGGGGCAGTGCGTTCCTGAAGTACCTCTGTCCCCCTGCAGGGGGCAGTGCGTTCCTGAAGTACCTCTGTCTCCCTGCAGGGGGCAGTATGGAGCAACCAGGTTTATGCTACTTTTACTGTTACTTTGCTTTTACAGTCTCGATATTTTGTTTGGTTGTGGAAATACAAAAATGGAAGATTTATTATGCAATTAAAAATATTTTTATCTTATAATCATGAGCTTGATTAACGATCCTGTGATGTAGTTTGTGGTTTTGGAATAAAATTTTATGAGCAGTTGAAACATTTCAAAAACAAGAAGTTTAAGAGGAGTGAGGACTTATGCTCCTTTTGTCATAGAAGTCAATATTTAACATTTTCCTGTAGAAAAGGGACGTTTGAAGTGAACGTGGTGGGATTGTGAAGTCTGATCATCTGCAGTGAGTTTAATATTCTCTAAACACAACCAGTCATCATCAGTATTTAGCAGGCCTAGTTAGCGGTACAGAAGTCTGCTCCACTGGCCGAGGACACGCCGGCGTTCATTCTCCTGCCCACTCTCCTCCAGTGACGGAGCCACATCCAGAGCAGTTGTTAATGCTAACTGTCAGAGCGAGGCAGTGTGGTGCGGAGCGCCCACTTAGAGGTCCATGACAGACACGTAAGCACTGGAGAAATGTTTGAGCGTCTACCTCCAAACCCCCTGATGGCGCCGTCTCTTCCTTCAGCACTCCTCTCCTTGTTTTTCAACCTAATTAACGTCAGAACTAGAGTAAATAGCGGTTTAGGATCTGTGTCCAAAAAGTAGTAGATTTCTCGCTCCGCTCTGCTCACTTCTTCTCTGGTTGGAGACGAGCCGAGCGCCTCGATGGCTGCTAAATATCTTTTGATTGGCCGGGTGGTCTGGCAGGACCGGGCGTTGAGCGGCAGGCGGGCCGAGGAGGGAAGGAGTGAGGAGGAGTGGCGCCGGGCTTCACTTCACCACAGGAAGTAACGTCTGGCGTTACTTCCTGTGGTGAAGTGAGGCTGTCGCATGTCGCCATGCAAAGTCACATGAAACTGCTTTTGATCTCATGAGAAAGTTTCTCTCGCCGCCTCGCCGAGCGCTGATGACGATGAGGGACCTGACATGAAATGAGCGTTAGCTTCAGGAGCGTCGTGGTTCAACAGCGGCGACTCGGCGCAATTACAAAAGGAAGACGATGAGGTGTAACCGCTTTTACACTGGAATCACTTCATATCTGTGAAAAGCCTGATTTCACACAGTTCTCTCTCTTTTTTAATTAGCATTTAGCCTCGATAAGATGAAGACTAAAACCCTCCGCTTTGGTCTGTCTTCATGGGAGCTTCTTCTCTTTACAACACTGGAAGCTGAATATTGCCAGTTTTCAAGAGAAATCATTGGAGGCTAATTAGGACGGCATAATTAATGCTACTGATTAGGCAAAATGACACCTTACACAGAAAGTGGAATTACTTGGAAGTGAGAGTCAGAGCAGTCAGAAGTGGGTTTCTAAAGTGGGAATAAAGAGCAGTAATGAGGAAACACGATTCGAGGAGAAGAGCTGTCAGAGTCCTGAATCACTTTTTAGTTTAATTAAATTCAATGCTGTTTTATTTATATAGCACCACTCACACAGTCATCGCATGGCACTTCACATTTGAAAAAAAAAAAAGAAGAAGAAGAAGAATCTCACATTAGCAAGCGTTGGTGACAGTCGGGAAGAAAACTATATATTTTATAAAGAAAGGGAAAGGACAGAGGTAAAGCTCTTACTGACATGCCAAATTACAGTCAGACAATTTATGAAATGAGACCAGAGATTTTCATTAAATGAGGCGTCTCAGCCGTTTAGACCTACAGCAGTTTCACTGAGGTGATCAGGACGATTCCAGGAAGGAAACTTTGAAATGTGACATTGAAAATAAATATTGTTCACCTCCTCAACCCAAACTGAAAGCAGCTCCAACAAGTAAAAAGATTGTTGGCTGAAAGCTCTGCCTCCCACTCCGCTTCAGTACAGTGAAATACTTCGTAATATGAGATTAAATATAACTTAAGTTACACATCTTACACCAGTATTGTTGCCTTGCTGCATAACCTTGCTAAGAGAACAAAACTGTTCAGTCGCAGCCTCATCACAAAAAGCTCCAACGTGGTCTGAACAAGCCCGAACCATAAGATTTATTAAATACTGGATTTTTTAGTAAGTATGTTGCACTTTTTTTCAGAGTTTGGCTGCCAGTGCAACTTGTATATAATAGTATATAACATGTATATCGCAGCTGGTTTTCTGGTGAGCGGCCGGTCCTGTTCTGTCCACGACGCTCAGGCTTCAATCTGTTTTCCACCGAGATGATCGATTGTGAAACCAACTTCATCAGTCACTTGTTAGCGTAGCCACCTGCATCGGCATCACTCAGCTGTTAGTGATGAGGTCCCCGACCCGCACCTCACCTGGGTATGGGGAGTGCAGGCCCAGCCCAACCCAGTCCGGCCCAGTCCGGCCCAGTCCGGCCCAGTCCGGCCCAGTCTGGCCCAGCCCGGCCCAGTCTGGCCCAGTCCGGCCCAGCCCGGCCCAGTCCAGACAGCCATTAATCATTAGCTTAGCTTCCTCGGGTCTGACGTCGCCATGGGGTTTAAGTGACACCCACATTTTAGGATGAACACCCAAAACACTGATTTCTGCCTAAAACCATGTGGGTCGTTGATGTCTGACTCTTTTAATTGTCTTTTTCAAACCATCATGATGGCAGAGCAGCGATACCCAGAATCTCTCACTCCGACAGATGGTTTGTTAGTAATCGAGTCAGAACACCAGCATCACCTTTCAGCGCTCCAGTCGCTTTCACTGCTTCTTCACCCGTGGTATACATCCTGCAAAGCTTCTTCCTCAACCTCTGTTTTCTTTTCTGTTTTTAGAATCCTGCGTCTTTATTTCTGTGGAGGCTGCGGCAGCTCAGACCCGACCTTTGATTCATTTCAATGAATTGATTTATTCACTTAAGTGCTTCAATTTCACCGTATTTCAATGAGTTGTAAAAACCACATATGAATTTGGTGTTCAGACTCTGATGTGCTACAAATGTCTTTTCATATCAAAATCTGTTGTTATGAATGCATGAAATGTCAGAAAGGAAGTGCTGTGTTTGGCTTGGAGGCTGCAGGTCAGCACGCTCAAAGAGTTTATTTCAAAGTCAGTTGACACACACACACACACACACACACACACACACACACACACACACACACACACACACACACACACACACCCTCCCTCCCTTTCTCGCCACCCTTTTTAAAATCGTTTCCGTCCACTTGTCACTATGGACCACAGCTTTAAACGATGTAGTACATACTCCAGGCCTTTAGGGGTCAGGTCTCAAAAATGTAGAAGAAGACACGGAGAATACTCCTGCTCGTCCTCGTATTCGAGAAATCCAACATATCGTCGTATTAAACCGACGAGCATCAGGAGTGGATCGATGACATCATCGTTTTCTGCCGTCCACACGCCACAGCTGAGGCGGCGTTTTAAAATGTCCCCCACTCTGGAACCGTTTGGAAAAGAAAACAAAGCAGTTCCATGAATTGACGTTCTCCTGTGGACAGCCCCCCGAGTTAAATACAGTCCAAACACGAAAATATAACTTTAACACTTAACTGTGTCACACTAACAAAGGACGTGTCCAACTGATGCAATAATAATATTATTCAATAAAAAAACAATTCAGAAATCTACACATGATATTCCTTTCTCCTCCAGAGTTTATGTACTTTGTGTTATTTTACTAATACCTCCATGTCTGATAATGCTCACGATAATGCTCACGATAATGCTCATGCAAAGACTTTTGATACACTCGTCTTCACTGATGTCGTAAGTCCTCAGATCTCTTTTATAAAAGTGACTCTTTGTGTTTAATTGGATTCATGTTTTGATTGGTTTTTAAATGTCTTCATGACATCAGCTGTGACAGGAAGATGCAGCCACAGAGCCGGTTTTACCTGGATGTGATGTGAAGGTCATGAAACATTACTGCAGATAAGCAAATCTCATGCTGTTACTGAATTTCTCATTCCAGTGTGTTCCAACACTTGTTACTGGCAAATATAATCCTATTAAATGGGATGTCAGTCAGTGGCGCCTGCCTATAGTGCTGTGGCCAAATGATCCTGCTGAGCAGGAGAGACATTATCGTGACTCACTTCCATTGTTTCAATTCACCAGCGGCAGCGAGGGAGGAAAAAAAACATATAATCCAAATCAATACCCTCAGATCGGTCCGCCATGTCTCCTCGCCATCTGAAGCCTTGTACTTGCTTTGTGTAGAGACGTGCCAGAACAGCGAGGTGTCTTCCAAGGCAACTCGTCGTCCCCTCCACCCCTGAAAATATGATTAATGAGCTGACAGCCATCAACCTTCACAGTCCTTGCCACTTTCATCCGAGGCCAATAAATGTGCTTTGAGCGACAAAACACAAAGTCTGAGAAAACGATGACGCTTCACAGTGTGAATCCGAAAAGAAATTCCACAGCTGTCTTTTGTGCGTATGAGTATTTTTATAATATCAAAGGGAACTGGCCTGCGGGCCCGACGTGACGCCGTCACAAAGCAAAACTCACACATATGAGCTCTGAAATGCTAATCCAGCTGTTGGGGGGGGGGGGTATATATGGAGCTGGGAGACGTTGAGAGAAAGAGGGTTTTACTGAGTGGTGATCAGCTGCTGCATCGTGTGGATCTACAGGAAGAACCTTCAGCAGGCGGTGAGGCTGGACCTTCACATCCTGAACGGACCTCTTCCTCCGGCGGGACATTTACACTGACTGACTACGAAACAAGTCCAGCAGTCAGAAAACATGATCCCAGCCACCCTGGACATCACAGCCACTGAGGCCAGAGACAACTGTTAAAAGAAAAACACCTTTCCACAAATTGTTTTTACAATAATATTTGATGTTTTTAAACCAATTTTGTGATTTAATATCGAATATCCTCCTTTCTTTCTGTAAAATGTTCTATATCTGATGAAACATCTAAAATGTCCATTACATCTGGAATACATTTTTAGATTTGGAAACTCAAGCATCAATTAAAATACCAGGAGAGAAGAAAATACTCTGTATAGGCATCGATGTTCCTGGTGGAGGTATGACGTTTATTACAACTTCAGCATCATCTCTGTTAGTTTGATAAAAGATCATGAAGTCCAAGTTGATGGGGAATTAATAGATAAAATAAAACATATAATACAAATACCAGAGAGCTTCTGGGAGATGAAACGTTTGAATATCATCTGCAGCCACACAGTAATGTTTGGCTGCATGACGCCAACATCTGGAGATATTTTCCTGCTTTTCTTTGGACACTGGGTGTAGTTGTGAAGCTTTTTGTACGACAACAGTTTGCCTTCTTAGTCCTGAAATGTAACTGGAAGAACATCCTGCATCTGTTATGGCAGACGGAGTTCTGGGTTAGGGTTCTGACGGATTATCAGTCCATAATTTAACGCTGCTCCGATAAAACTCTGAACTATTCCACATCCGGGGAGCCGTAGGTAAACTGTACCCAGTCAGCTGTGTCGCCGCTGACAGTCGACATTAAAGAAACTCTTTGGTGGAACCAGGGGTGGGGGTGGGGACCCAAATCATGCCTCAGTTCCACAAGGTTAGACTCTTCATCACACCCATTAGACACAATGAGCTGATATAAGTCGGTGACGCAGGCGTGGATGCAGGTGTCTCATGTTAAAACTCACAGCGCTGCATAACGCCGCCGCCGCCGCCGCCGCCGCCGCCGCCGCCGCCGCCGCCGCGCCTCGTGTCACATCTCATCAATGCCGAGTGGGAGGAGGCAGGAGGGGTGTTATTGACGCAGGAGTGGAGCACAGGGGAGTGAAACACCTCCGCACAGGGAGGAGTGAAAGCTTCAGCAAACACTTAGCAGACCTGTGAAAACCCTCAGCGCCGCGCCGGCTGAACCTCAGCACATCGTCCTGCTCTGGCTTCACCGTGTGAGGAGACGATCTCACCCACCAGCCGTCACTCGGCTTATCAAGAGGAATCCATGAAAACACGGGGAGACTGAAAGGCTGTGCAGAGACTTTCCAAGGACAGTTTGACGAACTTTGAATTGACAGAATTATGTGCAAAAATGATTTGGAATGATTGTGTCTCAATTAGATAATGATGCAAAATTGACTGACTAAACTAAAACTGAGTAACTCCATCGTTGTCAGTGTGTCTGCTGCTGCAGTGGAAACGCAACTCTCTCTTTTTCTTTAATGGATTAGATGTCGTCACGTGAGACGTGGGCGTGTAAATGGGGTCTTCGGGCCTGTCCACATGACAACGCCGCTTCATGTAAATGCATTTTTGGCTGAACATCCACACGGCGCCTCGTTTTAGGAGGCCCCAAACCTTTTTTATTTATTTTTTATTTAAACAGGTTCCTTGCTTTTACCCCGGTGGTACTCTGGTGGTACTCCGGTGGTACTCTGGTGGTACTCCGGTGGTACTCCGGTGGTACCCCGGTGGTACTCTGGTGGTACTCTGGTGGTACCCGGTGGTACTCTGGTGGTACTCTGGTGGTTACCCCTGTGGTACTCTGGTGGTACCCCGGTGGTACTCTGGTGGTACCCCTGTGGTACTCTGGTGGTACCCTGGTGGTACCCCGGTGGTACCCCAGTGGCTGGATCGTGCTGTCGGGCGGGGTTCTCCAGTTTACCGTACACATCTGGGTGCTTGCGTCACATGACTGGCTTCCTCCTCTTCTCTGGGAAACGTTTTAGAAATTGATGGATTTCACCGAGGAAAGTGTTGCCATTCATTTGCTCCCTTCGCTTGCTAATGACCACAGTTCCTGTGGTCTCCCGCTCTATTTCCTTGTTTTCTATCTTTGGCTTCTCCATGCTTGTGATGCCTCTCCTCATTTCTGGCTCTGTCCCCCCCCCCCCCCCATCCCCTCCCTGTTGTGGATGTGCGTCTGCAGGTTTGTGATCACACAGTTGGAGTGTTTGGTTGTGTTTGTCCCGTCCTCCCTCCTCCTCTCTCCACCCCAGATACGCCACTCAACGTGCTCAGATCTAATTTGTGTCCCAGTAAAGGAAGGAAATATGGAGACGTGTACAACGGACCGATGGGGATGAGCTCAGGTAAATCAGTCTTATTCTCAGTCTGACGCGGCGAAGCAGCAGGCGTGGAGAAAGAAAGAACACCAGCATTGGCTGCTTCCACTGATTCTGCTAACCCACAAATTGATTCCAGTTCATCAGGACCCACTGGGGGGTGTCATCAACAGTAGACCTTGTTTCTCGAGGGGCTCACATAATGAAGACTTGTGCCATGAACTTCCTCCACTCATCCTCATCATCAAAAGGTGAAAACAGCCCATTATGTGGCGCGTAAGAAAAGAGAGCTTATAAATAATAAAACTGCAAAATAACTAACTGAAGTAGTTCAAAAATGTTTTATCTTACATATTCAACATGAAAAATGTAAACGTTTGATGCTTTTAATCAGAACACCTTCTTTATATATGTGAGAACAATCAAGGTGAGTGACTATGAGAAGTTCAATATTATAAAATGTGATAATTTTGTTGCCCGGAATTTATTTTTAAACCTTCTGAGTCGCTCACAATCGCCCACGCAGGTCATTCTTCCAATTCTCTATCAAGCACTCGTTCTTGTTTGTAATGATGTGTGTTGTAAGTATTATTTATCTATTTGCTCTCACGTTCTTCCCAAGGTCCCGGGTGTATTTGTTCCCTATGTGTTGTCGGAGCGCTGCATGACCTTCAGCTTTGGAAGCTGGATTTGGATGCACACATTAATCATCTCTTTTGAATGCTTCCATACAAAACTCCTCCTTTAACGGTTTCTGGGGGCAAAGCTGTTCAGCTTGTTAATTGCCAATCCTTGAAAACATCTTTTTTTTTCACATGTTCATCAAAATAAATGAATGAGAAATTATTTATATTTTTCTTTTTTATTTCTCCAACTGCTGCTGTTTTCTTTTTGTTTCTTTGGAAGGTAGTGAGATGAAATGCCTGAGCAGACTTTACACTGATCTGTACACTTGAATATTTTCTGAGGATTTTTACTTTGTTGTCTCACGACTGAACACAAATATCTGCTTTCTCCTTCCTACATTCTAGAACCTGGCCTGAAAACCTCCGAGACGATTCAGATTGAATCATCTGAGACTGTTTACATCATCAAAACCTGCTGCGTTTTACTCAAATATCTCAAATATTTCTACTTGACTGAAAAAGAGTCCCCCGGCTAGCTCAGTTGGTAGAGCATGAGACTCAAAATCTCAGGGGTAGTGGGTTCGTGTCCCACGCCGGGCGCCACCTTCCCGTGGGCTCACCACCTGCAGGAAGGTTCTTAAATGGTGCAATGTGATCTGGGTGATGGTGCTCAGACTGTCACCCCCGCGACCCAGAAACGGATAAGCGGAAGAAAATGAATGAATGAATGAATGACTGAAAAAGGCCACACATAAAGTAACATCAAGTTTTATTTTCTACACGGCTTCATTTTAAAGTTTGAATCAAATCAAATGATGAATAATTTTCACATCTTTTCAGCTTCAGGTTTTCTATAACAAACCAACGGAAATGTTGATGGAACAAATGTTGGAATTCAGTAATCGGTGGAAAGAAACGATTGATTGATTGATTGATTGATTGATTGATTGATTGATTGATTGATTGATTGATTGATTGATTGATATGTGCAGATCATTCAAAAACCAACAAGAGAAACAAACAGAATGAATAAAAACAGAAAAGAGACTCTTGATATCAGGACTGACTCACCGCCAGCCGATCATCAGCGGACAGAGATCATCCAGAGTTAAGACTTAACTTATTAACCTGAAACGTGGATCAGCACTGAAAATGGAGCTGATTTGAACCTGCATGGATACGAGTTCAGCGAGAGGAAGGCTGGTGGAGGAGGAGTTGTTTAAGTGGACAAAATGACTCCAAACTCAAAGTTTCTCACTGCAGTGGAGGAGCGAGAAATGATAGAGATGGTAAAGAAATGAAAACGCCAGACATCGACTGACTGCGATGATATGACGGTTAGGTTAGGTGACAAAAGGTTATTGAAAATCTGCAGTCTGTATTTCCTAACTGAGAAATGTGTCGTCAACCGTCTGTATCTCAGAAATCCGAGGATTGGAGTTTGAGGAGACACAGCGGAGTGTCCATGTCCACCAGTGGCTATAATCTCCAAGGTATCCAAGGCGTCCTGCTGCGCCCCCTGGGGTCACTATGGAGCTGGTGCGGTCATGACCTTCCAGTCAAACTAGGAAAAAAAAGGAAAGACAACCCAGAGTGAGAGGCGGCCATTAAACTAGCTAAATATATCAGAGTAAAGAAGCCCTGCCAGTCAGCTGGTCTGCAAACCAGTGAGAGCAAGGAGTGGTGATGATGAGGTGATGATGAGGATGCATTCAATGCAATAACAGTCTTAGTGTTTTTCTAGTATCACCTGCAGTAAAACACATTATCAATCAATACTGTGCTGTTAAAATAACAAAAAACATCATTTATTAGCATAAGAAACCTTGTTGACACTAAGAGTTACTGACTGAGATCAATAATGAGAAAGTTTTTCTGCCTTCAATTTGTTTCTGTCGTCAGATTGTTTGGCAGGATGGCTGCCATCAATCAAAATGTGAAATTTATCTTCATTTAGAGACTTGAGACACTTTAATACTCTTTAATAAAGTCAGAATGCTCTCCAGCACACCAGCAAAGTCTGTTACACTAAACCTTTTCAACAATTTAAATGTGCTTTGCTCATGTTTGAGAAAGAAATCGAACATTTCTGAGTCTGAAATCGTGTTTCTTCTTTGTCTTTTCTGAGATACTTCAGGTGTCCGGGAACCGATATCAGGTCAATGTGTGACAGTAAGAAGTTATCAAGTGCTGTAAAAACAATATGGCTATCAGGTGCTTAAGGAACTTATAGTAAGGTCTTTGTGTCTTCCAAACAACAGTGCTCTTTCTCTTGCCCCTACTTTATTTACATCCTTTAAACTGCAGTAGTCAAATGATGGAGATATGTCCAGGTGCTTGTATTGTAAAGGTTTTCCAACATAATCAGGACATTAATTTTCTGAAGCAAGATTTCAATCCTCAGGTTTGACTCATTTTACAAACTGTTCTTGTTTTAAAAAAAAAATCAAACTCACCATCCGAGATGAAGAATCTCAATTGAGGAAAACTTGAAGTATTCAGTTTGTATTGTGCCTCTCTTCTCCCTCCATCCCTGCTGGGCTGCTTCAGAGTGTCTGAGTGTCGCCCTGCAGGCGTTTGCTGACTGAATCAATGCCTTTCCAACACAGACCACAGCTCCACAGTGGCCATTTCCCATAATCCTTCACACTGAGCCCGGCTGCCACTGTCTCTTTACACTGTCCTCCACCACTTCCTGCCCAGAACACTAAACTCACCCCAATTCTAAAATGACCTCTTACGAAACATCTTAACTCATTGAAGCAATGTGGGAACCAACATTTCAATTCGGGGTTGGGTTGGGGTGGGGGGGGTCCTCCCTCCTCCTCCCTCCTCCTCCCTCCTCCTCCCTCCTCCTCCCTCCTCCTCACGTCTTCTCAGCCTGTTTATCCAGGCAGCTCCTTGGCAGCTTGTTTACAGCTCCGTCCATCCCACCTCTGCATGAGACAGCTTTCTGATGCTCAGACTCCCCACCTCACCTCCGCCTCCATCTGGGACGCCCCCCGGTGGCCTCTGAAGCACCCCGTCTCTCCACACAGCTCTCGGTTTCCTCATCATATTTTCAGGAGCTGGAAAGCAAGAGTTTACATCCAGTTCTGAATGTAGGTCAGCGAAGCCGCTTGATGGGAGCGGGGAAAGGCTTCACAGCCACTCGCTGCTGTCAATGCTTTTATCTGTGCTTCGTTTTGCATGTCGTTCTCGGAAAAAAATCTTGGCAAGGTAGAAAATAGACCAGAAAAGCGTGAACCGTCACAGATAGAGCAGATGTTATTCAGCTTTAGTCAAATGTGTAAATAGGGTTAAATGTACTTTTAGGGACTCATGTGTCTTTAAGGTAACAGGTTTACTTTGCTTTATATTTCTACCAACAACATCAATGTAGATCTGGAAAAGTTTGCATTGTTGGATTGTTTCTATTTGAAACAGGAAAGGATCCGTTCAGCTTTTAGCAGAGAGACTGCTGTTATTATGGGAGGAATGTTTCCTTGACTGGTTCAGAAATACTGTTATTTGTGGAATTATTTTTACGATTGAAGTCTTTCCTAGCTTCTGTTGTTCTTTTCCCCACAGCGTTCAGTTTGTCACTGATCATGTCCCTTATTCTCTTCTTTTTCTCTATCTTTATTTTTTGGGGGACAAATTCTGGATTTAGAAATGATTCCCTTTCAAGAGAATTGGTCTCATGTAAACATCGCCAAACTAAAAGTGTGCCGTTTGAGCATGATTTACACGGTCAGGACTCACTACAAGGTTCTGCGGTGCTGCTGCTGTTCTTCTTTCTACTGCAGAAAGACTGCATACGCTCATAATTAATAATCAAATCCTTATCCTGGGTTATTTTGATACTACGTGTGTGAGAAGAGTCACTTTCATTAAACTGTCTGATCATCCCTTTCAGGTGATCTGAATGAATCGATGTACTCCTGATTTGTTGTTGTGTTTTTCTTGTTGGTATTATTTGCCGAGCCTTTGGTTAATTGTGTTCAGTTTTCAGGTGAGGACATAAAACCTGTGTTCATTTCCACGAGATTAATGTGTTTGTTTGTTGTTTGTTTTGATTTAATGCCATTAGTGTGATTTGAGGGAAGCTCATTTTTTTAATTGCCTCCTTTTCAGATGCTGAGTGTGAAGGTGGTGTCCCTGGGTGGTGTCCCTGGGTGGTGTCCTTGGGTGGTGTCCCTGGGTGGTGTCCCTGGGTGGTGTCCCTGGGTGGTGTCCTTGGGTGGTGTCCCTGGGTGGTGTCCTTGGGTGGTGTCCCTGGGTGGTGGCGCTGTCGCCCTCCTGTAAGGTGTTGTCTGGCTTTCAGTGTCTACACTAACACATATTTCTACTCCAGCTTGTGTACTTATACCTCCCGGTCTCACTACGTTCATGACAAAGTAAAATCTATATTGATGGAAGGACTCAAGGTTTCCCAGTACTACACTGCTCAAGGATTGTTTTTACCCACTAAGTTATTTCAAGCAGGTCGACAACAAAGTAGAAATACCCAGAAAACAAATGTAGAAAATATTGAAGACATTCTTTCATTTTCAAGCGCATCGTTGAAATCCAGAATGAAAGAAAAACTTTTCCCTTTTCTTTTTCCACCTCTACAGGAACCCCAATCCTCAGTTCTCTCTGAACGACCATCTGACCGTCGAAATACTTTTAACTTCTGTTTGTTTTGATACTTCTGTTGGGTTTTTATATATTCTGATGCGCACTTGTGGTGCAATTGAAATATACTGTGTGTGTGTGTGTGTGTGTGCGTGCGTGCGTGTGTGTGTGTGTGTGTATTTCATGTGTAACCTGGACATGTGTAGGTTTTCTCTGGCCACTGTAAAAACTCTTTTATATTAATTAATTAATTATAACTCAGGTTGATTTGTTTATTTGTAGGTGTGATGGGAATGAACCAGAATGGTAAAACAAAATTATTTAACAACTTAACTTAACAACTTACCAGATATTTCAAATTAAATGTCTTTCACCAGCACAAGAGGAGTTGTGATATTTTTAAAATTGCTTCTCGGTCTCAACAGCAATTAATATTGAGAATCTATTGTGAGCAGTACAAACTTCATCAAATGGACGGATCATTATGACCCTGAGCAGGTCTGTTGTGGAAGAGGGTGAAGTTTCAGTTCTTCGTTGGTAACGACACCACAGAGGGTCAGACGGGAGACGTGGTCTGCCAGACAATGGCTCCTGCTTGAAGTGATGACTGTGTTTCAACAGGGTTCAGTGGAAAGGTGAGCGGAGATCTCAAACAGCTGTGGTCGTGATGAGAGGCTCTGAGGAGCTCCAAAGTCAGCAGACAAACTCCAGGACGTGATGAGGTGGGGGCCTTGTGGCCCCGGTGGGATGAAGAGTTGAGGTGAGTGACTGGATGAGGATGAGGAGGAAAAGGTATTTTCTGGTCCAGAGACGAGGTGAGCAGGTCAGAGGCAGACAGGAGGCTAACAAACCAGCAAATAGTGAACCGGGTTATGATTACGTGTCACTGGGTGAAAGTTGGCTTGGCTGGGGAGTTTAAACTCTTTCGGGGAGGGGGGGGGGAGGGGGCTCATCCTCCCAGACTCTGGAACCACGGGGATCACTGACGACTCTTTACTACTTGGAACTGTGAGGAGAAGCTGAGAAGATGAAGCAGAATCTGACCTGGGTCTCCGCTGTCAGCAAGATTCTGCTCCAGTTAAGGTGGCGGGTACATGAATACATGAATACATGAATACATGAATACATGAATATAACGGGATCTACAGGAGAGCAACAAAACGTGAGTGGGACAAAACAGTTTTCCACAGTTTGAAAGTTGTGTTGTTGTCTCGGTGTCACTCGAAGCCTCTCGGGGTATTTCTAAGTTCTTTGACCCTGAGGGGACCAGATATTCTTCAGGAGACCAGGATGAAGGCAGATTGCTGCTGTGGTACTGAGGAAACTTGTACTCTTTGTTGGGAATCATCAGTCCGCCTCCATTACTCTGCTGAAATGTTCTGGTATTGACTCTACGCTTCCCGAAGTCCTGGGAGTGTGAAACAACTTCCAGCGTCATGCGCCACTTGCTCCTGTTTGTATTTCTTTGCTGTTTAGTGATCGAATGTAGATTTCCTCTTAGCAAAGGTTCAATGATTACTGCTCTGTACTGTGTTTGTGGTCTGGATTTTATTTATTAAGCAGCAAGAAGACTTTAGCACACATTCTTCTATTTGTATTTGGGTTTTTTTAAAGTCAACACCATGTGTCACTTTCCTTCTACTTCACAATTAAGAGGCACATTTTGTTGTCACATGAAATTTCATGAAAAACATTAACATGTGTGGCTGTAATGTGACTAAATGTGGAAAAGTTCAAGCGGGATCAAACCTTTGCACACAGCACTGTGATTGTTGAGCCATCTGACTCAAATCTAGACACATTTTCTGACATTGCAAATGTAATTTAAGGTCGAATACAAACATATAATTCGGTTTTCAGATTGTTTTAGGGATCTTCACTTCTTTGCTCACAATGAAAATCTAAGTGCACCTCAGCCAGGGAGTATCCTCTGCAGAGCCGCTCCTAATGCAACCAAAGTCTCTGGAATGTCCTTGAGCTGGCTCGCTTGCTGTCAGGTGACACAAATTAGAAGGGTACAGACAAAGACGGAGACAGAATAATGAAAAACACATCTGGCTCTGGCTCAGATTTGGACACTGGAAAGTCTTTAAACAATCACACCGGCGTGTTTGATAGGTGTTGGTCTGAGCCCTGGTGAGGCTTCCTTTGGAGAGTTTGGAGCGACTGGCAGACGACCAGTCACCGATCCACTGCAGTCCAACGCCACGGCGCCTGAAAGAATGTGCAGTGGAGGAACAGGAGAAAATCCCAGTGGGAAGCGCCACGCTGGTGGAACCTTTCTGAGAAGACTAGAGGTTGAACTCACTGCCAAAGATGTTTCTGCAAAGTATTGAGTCATAGGAGAGCGATTTCCCTTTTAATGAGCTATTTTTGGATTGAGTTTGAACAAATAAGATAATCTGACGACTCAGTATGAGGCTGGAGCACTGGGGACATGTAGAGGGGGAATTGTCTGAGGCCAGTGAATGAACAATGTGTAACATCTCACTGGAGACGGAGGAACAGATCTGGCCTCACGCCGCGGCGAAAACCAGACGGGGACACTGTGCCGGTGTCCGTGGACTCTCTCTGGAGGACAGTCGGCCTGTTTCAGGACTTTTTCTCCAATTTATAATACAGCAGACGAGTGGATTTACATCAATTTAGACATGGTGGGAGGACCATGACTGATTTATCCTGTCAGGCTGAGAAGTGACAGAGACAGTGGTGTAAGATGAAAATAATAAAATGTAGAAACATGTGGAATGAGTCAATCTATCCTCTTTCATCATGGTGGATAAGAAAGTTGTTAGGATTTCGTCGTTTTTACCTGACAGGAGAAAATAACTTGCCCGTTTCAATGACTTTGTGGGCTTGATATGAGAGTCCAGCGCGGATCTCAAACTGCAGAAACGTCTCTTCAGTCTATTCCCTGGATCATTATCTGAATTTCTAAGATATCAGTGACTCATTTGGTTATTCATTCAGAACTGGCAATAACATCTGACCAACATCTATGATTTGAGGCCAGTTACATTTACAACATGCCAGTGTGCACCAAAAGATGTGTGAAGTCACCCATCACCGTTAGAGACAGACGTCAGAGCCACTTGTTATGGTCATGATAAACTCCTCACACTGTGGAAGTCGGGGACTGAGATGAGTCGGCGTTGGTTATTTCTCACACACCTGACAACAGATATGTCAACGTTTCCTTCCACCATGCACCACCCAGTACACTACTTCCTAATGTATGTCACCTAACCTACCCTGCTTAAATGAAACAAATGTATTCCCAATTAGTACTCAAATGTAGGAGGTCTGACCTCCCGCCCACAACAACTACACTGAACAATCCCAGGGCCAGGTGCAGGCGTCGAGATGCAGGAAGGTGACGGGGAAACCATGGCACTGGAGGATTTAGGGGGCGCTCATGTCGCAGGGACTGCGCTCTTTGACCTATGCTTTAGCATTGTCATCACTAATTGTGAGTGAATGTTTGTGAGTGAGGTGTTTACCACCACAATAATTCTACATGCAGTGTATTCAGCATTTCAATGATTTTCAGATCATCAAAAGTTAGTTGCATGATGACAATGCCAATGTGAGTGCCAGAGCACCCAGGCCAGGACTCACAGTTTTGATCTCCACTATGGACCGACAGCAGCCGTGTGACCGCTGCCTCAGGCAGCAGCTTTTGTTTCAGCGGTGGTCTGAAGCACTGCTGTCTGGCTGGTGGGAGAGGACAGTGATGAGGACCTGTGCAGATAAATACCGGCTGTCAAACCTCCATATGTCCTGTCAAACCTTCGATTGGATCAGTGAAAGACTGTAGTGAACATCCAGAGGAGAGACACACTTACATTCAGTTATACTGTTGGAGTTACACTGAACACACGTCGTTAGCTGTGCACTTACACTTTAAAGTGGTCATAATGTGACCCTGCATAGTGTGGCCACTCAAACGTCAAAGAATCTTGTGTGGATTTACATGATTGGTATTTTCATAAAATCAATAATAAAACATTTGTTATTCCCTTTATAGACATCAATTTTCTCTAATGCCTGTCCTGTTCAGGGGCACTGGAGCCGATCCCAGCTCACTATGGATGTACAGTTTATAATATATATATCTTTTTTTGTGTGCGTGTGTTTGTGTATGAAGGGGGGGGGGGGGGGGGGCACAGTAAAACATTGAAAATTGTATTGCAGTTTTTTAAGAACACTGGTTTACAAAAAGCCTCAAGAGACTGAATGAAAACAGCCAAAGCTTGGAGTGTAAAACAAATAACAGCCATGACAATGCAGGAATGAAGGAAAGAAATAAAATTGGGTGGCATGCACTCTGAGTGTTGCTGCCAGTCGTCGTCTCTGCCCTCCTTTGGTTCGCCGTCTGCACAATGTTCAGAAAATGTCCCAATTACTGCCGGAGCTGCCCAGTGTGTCGAGCAGGTATTGAAGGCTGAGTGTGCTATGGACCATCCAGCATATTTTCAAGCCAGAAAGCACTGAAGGGTGGATTATTTTAATCTTGTACAAATCAGAAACCAAATCTTTTAATTTGATTTCAGGCTCTTGAAGGCTGGTGAAATGTTTTCTTGTAACTCTGAGAACAGATTAGTCCCTCAGTTCCAACATTCCTGTTCCAATTCAAACTTCAACATTGATTTCTTGTATTCATACAAACATTTCTTTTGTAGAAGACATGGGTGCCGTTGTGGTGATAGTGGACTTGTGCAAATATGGCTGAGTTTAATCTTAAACAGATCATCCAACTGATAAAGTGCAAAATGTGCACGTTCTGGGTTATATTTAATATGAGTTGGGTTTGCCTCTAATCTAAATGTCTGCAGAGATCCAACTCATGAAAACTCTTCTGACAGGGATTGTTACAGCCTCTTGAACTAAACTAAATCAGCATGTCTGAAACAGAGTTGAACAAAGAAACAGAGTTAATTCACTTAAAAGTAAATCATTGAAAAATGTATACAAACTCATCAAAAGACTGTCGGCGCCAACAAATGGAGTTTACTGAAGTGTGTGTGCTCACGTGTGCGTTCTCGCTCTCTCTGTGTTACTTTCTCTGTGTGTGTGTGTGTGTGTGTGTGTGTGTGTGTGTGTGTGTGTGTGTGTGTGTGTGTGTGTGTGTGTGTGTGTGTGTGTGTGTTACAGTATATTATTGCCACTCTGTAATAAATTCACAACTTTGTTTCTAGAAATATTCAGATTCTCAAAGTGGAGGAGCTGCACTCTGACGAAACCCAGACTTATATTAGATGTTTATTAATTAATCAATTAATGTTTTTATTATTTTGCTAAGCTAAAAGGACATTATAAAATAATCTTTGAATTTAGATATGGTCTCTGTGTGTTGAGTTAACATTAATTCTGTGGTTTTCCCTGAATAAATATTCATTACAAGCTTCAGTCGAAAAACAATGTGATGAATCGCAATTAATTTCAGAAAATAGTTACTTTTTTAAATAGATTTGACAGCACTAATATATATATATATATATATATATATATATATATATATATATATATATATATATATATATATATATATATATATATATATATAAAATCAGCCGCTGTGAAAGAAATAAAGCAGCTGGAGTGAGAGCCCCGCGGTCAGTGTATTATTCCATATGAGGCCCTTGATGAAAAAAGCTTTGGACAACCCTTCTCTATAACGTGAATTAATTGAGGACCTGGTTTTAACATCAACCTTTAACAACAGTTTAACAACAGTCAAAACATTTCTTTACGTATCAAGATACCGATGCACCAAACAACACTTTACCTTCAGAATTAATCATCAGTGCTTCAGTGCCCCTCAGATTTGTCTCATGTTGTGAAACTGGTCCGATCACAACGGAGACGTGGCCTTCCTGGTGGACAGCTGCTCCCTCTGTCCTCGGCAGGTATCCCGGGATACTCTGTTCTAAACCCGGAGAAATGGATGTGCCAGTGAGATACCGGCATTGACTGATTGTTGTTCCACCTGAAGACGAGAGCACAGTCAAGGGCAGGGATCCAAGTGTATTTATGGGACACGTCAGGGCTGATGGCATCACATTGACCGAGAATGACCAGACAGCCGGAGTCCGTCCCAGTGTTCAATACACTCGTTTAAACATTTAATCCAGTCGGAGCGTGATGTGATGTGACTTTGACAAATTTGTTTTGAAGAGGTCTCACACAGTGACGCGTGTTTCTATCGAAAAGTTGATCCATTGCACAACTTGTGTTTTATGTTATTGTATGAAGTATTTTATCAGGTGTCTTTTAGTTTCATTCCGATCGAATGTGCAAACCTCTGAGAAACTAATTTGAAGATATAAGAATCCACGAGACACAATTTCTGAGATTGTTTAGCTCCTACAAAAATGAGAGCATTGATGAGTTCATCTATTTCGGCAACAATGTGAGAAAACCTTGTTTTGCTAGCAAAACCCCTTTAGTACAGCTTTAGAGATAAAACATATTCTTAACAAAATCTGACATTTGAAATGAAATGGTTGATTGCCTTTATCTGAGTTCATAATGCTTCTAATTATTGAATTTAATGGGGAACTTTCTTTCACTTGTGCTGGATGCTGCAGTATCCTGCTGAAGGAATGCAGTGCTATGAAGTGGTGTAATTGGCCTGCAGTAACTTTAACGTGTCTCATACCTTTCCTTGGAGACCCACCAAAACGCAGACCTCCATGCCAACACCCACTCTCAACAACAAAGGCAGAACGCTTTGTGATGAAAACAATCTACACTGTCCCGTGTGTGTCCTGCACACGGATCTCACTTTGACGTACTTTGAAACAACAATACCTCAACGTGCCCCAACTCCTCTACTGATCCAAAGCATCACACATCCTCAGCTCCAGTTCTACATGAACTACTTCAAAGAACAGTTCACACATTCTAATACGAACTATAGTAGTTCATAATCCAACAATTTGAACTGAATTCACAGTTTTTCCTCTTGTCACTGCAGCTGCAGCTTCACCCCGACAGTAGATTCTAAAGAAAACTTGCTGTTTGAATGAGGAATTATTAAAACAGAAACAGGAGAGTAGTCCTTAAGTTGCAGAGAGTTTTGCATTGCAATCATTTTCCAGACACATATACGTGCTTTAGTTCAACGTTTCCTGTTGATGTTGAGTCGCGAGTTGAAAACCAAAGTTTACACAGAAAAGTTTTCCTCCCCTGGATCATCACTGACCTTTTCATGAAAGTAATCATACCAAGATCCTAAATTGTAGAAACAGAGTCTGAGATTGAGTTTGTGCTGCTGTCTTCTTTTGTTTTTGCCTCCATTGTCACTTCCTGATGACCAGATGACTTTTTGTGCCAGATTGGGTGTTTCCCCGACATTTCAATGCTGGTTTAGCCTCGAATTAATTCGAGTTAATGCCCGGCGAGCTCAGTTGGTAGAGGATGAGACTCGCAATCTCAACGTGGAGGGTTCGTGTCCCACGCCGGGCGCCACCTTCCGGTGGGCTCTCCACCTGCAGGAAAGGCTCTTAATGTGATCTGGGTGACGGTGCTCAGACTGACACCCCCACCACCCGGAAACGGATAAGAGGGAGACAATGGATGGATGGATGGATGGATGGATGGATGGATGGATGGATGGATGGATGGATGGATGGATGGACTTTGTTAATCTGCTCTCCCTTCAACAATTCAACTGTGAAATAATGTTGTTCACAAATACCAGAATGAGCACGTTCACTATATCATTCACCAGGCAGAATGCAGTACGTTCAGTACTCCCAAAATATGAAGGAGTTCATATGGATTCATTCAGGCCGATCATACTTCTTCTCATCACGGTTTGTGGGGCTTCTCAAGACAACAGGCTATGCATGTGATTAGGAAGGTTCATGGCCTGGAGATTATGGCATGTTATTCCAGTGCTTTCTGCTTTCTGAGCTCCATTTCTGCTGGCGTGGTCCAGAGTTCGCAGCGAGCCTGGTCCGGGCAACAGACTCAATATTCTGACATGAAAATATTTAGAACCAACAGGCATTTTAAATCACAAGCCTTCTGGTGGATTCGTTCACACTTGCCAAGCTTTCCTGCCAGAGGACATCAGTTTGTCTTTCTTGAACCACGTTTGATAGAAACCAACCACTGCAGACCAGGAAAACCCCCATAAGGTCTTTTTATATACTTAGAAGTGACTGTGACAAAGTCTGTGAGCCATCACTATGTGACCCACCGTCAGAATCACTCACATCCTTCTGTTCGCCCATCCTGTCTTCTCCCAACGCATCACATCTTTGAGCACCAAATATTGAGTCGCTGCCTCATCTGTCCCACCCACTGACAGGTGCTTTGTAACAAGATAATCAATGTCATTCACTCCACCCGTCTGTCGCAGGCGGCTTGTGAAGCTGATGGTGCTGCAGGAATGAAAAAGTGCAAACACGAGTTAATCTTTACAATGACCATGCAAACCTGGGTCAGACAACAAGGCCAAGCTCATACCACTCCCACGCTATTACTGTGCCAAAGTGCATTATGGGTGGTTGTAGCTGTGGCTGTGGAGTTTTAGAGTGGTGTCAGTGTGCAAAACCCCACTTCTACAATAAGATGCTGTTATTGGACAGAACATAATTGATTATCAAAAAAGTGACCAATGCACCAAAGAGTTGATGTCTTCATGGAAAAACAGTTAAAACACTAGCCTGTTATTATCTTTTAGCGCAGGCTGGAACAGATTTACAAACTCCTTCCTCCATGACTCTGTGAGATCTGGGTGGCTGGACTTTACATGGATTCTCTGACTGCAAGACTTATTTTCATGTTTCAAAAGTGCAATACATCAATCTAGTCGAAACTGATGAATAACTCTCCAACAGGTTTATGGTCGTATACTGAAAGGAGTGATTTTCATCTGTAAGGAGCAAAATAAAACACTGTGAAACTTCAGGTTAACTGGAACTTCTGGGCTGCACAGGAAACGGCCCGATGACGTGTGAGGGAGATTTTCCAGCAAACAGATGAGAAGAAACTTCATGTGTCGCTTAAAATACAGTGAGAGACACAAATTAAAACCAGAATAATGGTGTGTGTGTGTGTGTGTGTGTGTGTGTGTGTGTGTGTGTGTGTGTGTGTGTGTGTGTGTGTGTTCAATTGGTCCTAATTTACAAAATGTTGTGATGATTGTTTATGAATAAATGGGATTTTGTGATTGCTGGAGCGCAAAAACTTTTGAAAACAATTGTGACAATGGCTCGCTGCTGGAACTAGAACTATTCCAAGTTTAGAGCATCTAAGGTCAAATGTTTCCATTTGCCAATTACTGTCATTTTTAATTCACAACGGTCTGGAACCCACCAGGATACATTGGGGTTCTAATATCTAACAAATAGGTCCAAATGGATTATGTTGGGCACAGACCAGGATTACTATAGTTCTAGCGGCTCATGCAGAAATAACCACTAAACACATATTCTACCATATAGGCTTTCAAAATGTTGGGCGTCAAGCACAAACAAGAGAATGGTTTAAACCCAAAACGATGGCACAAATTGAACTTCCTCCAATATGAGGATACAAGTCTTGAATAATACTCATATGTATGGAATGGCTTGATTGGAAAATGATATGGATTGTAACATTTGTCCGTTTCTCCACCTCAGTGTTCAGTAGATGAACTATTGCTCTTATACAACCAAAGCAAATGTCAAAATTTGCAAACCTTTGCTCACAGCACGTATTAAAAGACGAGGCAGGTTTGTACTTTTTGCACATTTCAGCGACAATACAACTCAAAGTGTTTTACATGAACAAACGTGTGCAGTGAGAAAGGTGGACAAAACTGGAAAATGTACAAAGAAAAAATACAATAAAATCTAAACCAACAATGACATTTAATAGAAAAAAAAAGTAAGCAGTGCTTAGAAGTACAAGAATAAAAGATAAAGTGTAACATAAAAATAAATTCTGTCTGCAGCAAACAAAAGCTCTAAAGAGTGCGACCCATCCTGCAGTGTTCAGGTACTTCTTTCCAAATATTTGGTGAATGAAAACGAAAAGTGATGGCAGCATGTTTAGATTCTGGGAACAGAAAGCTGGTTTGATCCGGATGACCTGAGACGACCAATCAGAGTCATTGATTTTGTTGAACAAGCTGAGAACCGAGTCGTAGGATGAAGAACCCAAATGTTTGGTTGCTCCATTTCAGTAACTGTTACAGATAAGATTTTGGTCGTTCCTGCGTGATACAGATCAGGTTGGTGAAGACCTTGATGCCATCATCAGCTGTGAGTCTTTCCATGTTTGACCAATGGGACACAAGAGTTAGAATTGATCCAGAAAACACACCTAACTGTGATGTACTGAGATGTTGGCTGGTGATTTTGGTTTCCATTGATTACTTTTAGATTTCGCTGCTGTGTGAGGTCTTGTCTTTATCTGGCTGAACTGATATGATGCGAAAGGCAGAATAGAACCATTTGGTTTGTGTTGTTGAAGCAGGACAGTCTGTCTGCATTGGACCCTTCTGCTCCATCGGCGTGGGCGATGAAGTCTTAGGTTGTTGTTTGCTCTATCTGGCCTTCACTAAGTCAATTTATAGTCTTGCTGACTGGATCATAAACGTTAGTGATCAAACCGTGTCTAAAGAACTGCGGCTGCGTTTGCACTCTGTCTGATGTGGATGTGATAAAGTCAGACATGAGCCAGGCGGTCGAGTGGGACCTCGTTCCGTCGTTCAGCTCCCCTCCCCTCTGGCTGTGGCCTTGACCTGTCTTTGCATTTAGCCAGCTGCGCCCACACGCAGGCTCAAAATTATACCCATAAGTCATCAGAAAAGCCAGTAAATGCCTCATCACATTGTTGTTTTCCTCACAAAGTGCTGCACTTACTGTGTCATTTTCAGCTCACCAGCATGGATTTATCTTATCAGACTGTGGCCTAGTAAAGCCACATAATAAATGTGGCAAAGAAATTTTTTATTGGATTCCACATGGTGGTTCAGTATGAATGCATGAGCAAAGGAAAGAAACAATTGAAGTGTCCTAGTTTCAAGTATGAAGGAAGTTTACTTGTATCTAAGCTGCATTGCAATGCAATGTAATTAAGCTAAAAACACATAAACTATCACATCCTTTTCTAAAATAGTTTTCAGTCAATCAAGCTTTATTTGACGCACGTGACGTACTTCATCTCTAAGCCTTTGAGTTTTTGATTGGAAAAGACATCTGTTGATATCAACCATTGATCATTCATCTTGTGTATCAGCTTCATCTCATTGACCTCAGGAGTCCACGGCCGGAGACACTGGACCAAACCCAGGCACAAACACATGAACACTTCATACAAGCACGTCTTTGGACTACACACTGTTTGACTTCCTAATATGAACAATACCACACAGAAAACTAATCTCTGATTTCTAACATACCAGAAAGGGTAAACACGTCATTAACAAATCATTTTGGTAAGAACAAATAAAATATACAAAAGGAGATTGTACAGTATTACTCTTCACCCAAGACTGATTATACAACAAGAAGGTACAAAAAAGAAAAAGAACAATGAACAGGCAAGATGTTCCTGATCAGAAACCACAGAAGAGGAAAGAAACGTCCTGCTTGCCTGAAGGAGGCGAAGGAGCTCTTGACACTAAACAGGAAACGGGTGTTTTGTTGACTGAGGAAACAAAGGGAAGTATGCTTGATGGGCTCCAAACAAAACTGCTTGTAAACATTGTTCATCTGTACTTGAGAATAAGATGCAAATCTATTCATGCAAGCTTTTTTTTGGGTGTGGTTAAATCAAACATAGTAATGTTTTACTGGCACAATAATAATTCTGAACAATGCCGGAGATGTAGACGAGACCAGGACCTGGTATGTCTTCATGTGGCCATGAGGAAGGTTGAACTTGTATTATCATAGTGAGTTTTGGGAAGCAGCAGAACATGCGAGGCTAAATAACAGAAGAGAGGATAGAAGGAGAGCAGGAAGCCGGCCAACTAGTTCCACTGATTTGAAATCGCTTCGGTTTTTGTTGGTACTTGTGAAAAGTCAGAAGTCATCTGTGTTGGAATTTAATCGAGAGTTTGAACAAAGGAAGAGCAGAACGGCTGCGTTTTGTGGCATGTTTGATTACAAGCTGCAGCTGATGTCTTCAGTTCACTCTCTTCAATTCAACAACCAGCAGAAAGAAATGTTTTTTTATACTGAGTCTGAGGGATTGTGCCAAACCTTCAGGGCTGCTTGAGGTCTTGTGGGTTCACTCTTTAAATTCAAAATGAAGTTGCCTGTAATTTCTTGATTTTGTATTGAGATAGTGTGACGCTCCCATTCAGAGACTTCTGCTGCTCAGGACCGTCTAGGCAGATACGTTATCAGTTGCACAGATGTCGGCTCCAGCTTAAGTCCTTCATCTCATGTTCAGTTTGATTCTGTACTCCTGGATTTGCGCTGGTCTTGCTTAAAACTGCACGGCTGTGCTCAGACACACGGTTGGAGGCTCCAGCTTAAACCGTGTCTCTGCAGAGACGTGGAGGGTAGAGCAGCGCCATGGCGGGACAGCTGTGGTCAGACACTTCCAGGAAGGTCACGTATGCAAACTGTGGTTCTGCAGGCAAAACGCAATCAAGGTTACCTGGAATGTAGAAGGGAATTTTAGCCAAAAGTTATAGATTTAAAGTCCAGGTTAAACAAGACTGCTTTCTCTGTGGCGCTGACTGCATTGACCAAAATGAGTGTTTCATTGTTGACAAGCTGTAAGCATTACTTTTTGTCGGCAGTCCGGCGGATCTCACAGGAGCCAAATCTCTCAGGCTGAAGCAGCCTCACGTTAGAGCAGAAAAAGCTGGCATCGCTTTGACCACCCACACAACTATCAGCCGCAAGATGGGGCGAACAAGAGGTTAACAAAATCATTGAAGCCAAATTTCCCTTCCTTGCTGGGCCAGAAGTAAAAGTGCTTTTAAGGGGAAATTATTTGTTGGTGCATGCAGTAAAGATTCAATCAAAAATAGAGCTTAAGGTTAGGGGTAGAAATGTTTTCTAAATGGCTGTAATGTGTTTGGAAATGGACAAAATGAGCAGTAATGGCCAGGAATCCACCTGGTGGGAGGAAGAATGATGGAACTGTTCAGGATGTTTCGACAGCAGTTAGACCAGACCAAAGTGAGCATTCGCTCTTCTGCTAGTTTGATAATGACGAGAGTGGCTAAAGAATGATTTACTGTAAACGGCATTCACATTGCTATTGTTGTGTTGTGGATTGTAATGATCTGCGTCACTCATTGATCTCCAGGAGCCTTCGGAGCTCAAACCCGTGGAACACATGAAGCGGTTGATGGACAGTAGTGACCTTTGACCCCGAACGGCTGCCCACTGCTCCTTGGATTGGATGTCGTGACCATGCTGTAGTTTCTATTCCGTAAAGCCAACCTTATAACTTGTGCTGATTATAGGTTTGGTTTTTAATGTATTTCTTTACAAGCCCTCTCCTCTCCATCTGAGGACGTTTGCAGCAGGTCCTTTAACTGCAGGTTCAGAATCAGATCCTCGGTGAGACTGCCTGCGTCTATCAGCAGGTCCTGACCCTGTTTCTGGTTCACTGCTTCTCCTTGCTTAGACCACTTTTGATAGACAAATGGGAAATATACAAAGACTTTAAAGGAATGCGATGGCGGTAAGGTTTGTTTGCCCAACTAGGAATTGAAAATAAGAAAAGAAAGTGAACACATATTTTCTTTGTCCTGCTGAGCGTCTGTACAACGTTTAATCAAGTTCATTCACTTCCCTCTTGTGAGCTTTTATGAGGCATACTTAAACTGATAAATACTCCAGTTCCCCACCTTATTTTGTCCAATAACAGCCACACATAGAAACTTTGTGTCTGTGACACCGTTGGGAAGCTGTGGTGTCGTAGAGGACAGAACGAGGTGCAGACGCTCCTCTCCATTACAGGAG
Organism: Lipophrys pholis; assembly: GCF_963383615.2. NCBI lineage: Eukaryota > Metazoa > Chordata > Actinopteri > Blenniiformes > Blenniidae > Lipophrys > Lipophrys pholis. Next base: position 1,122,002 of record NC_137634.1, read on the forward strand.
AGGAGGAGAGTCGGCAGGACAAATAAGTATTGAAAGTACATCCTTCAATGTTAAATATATTTAAGGTAGGATCATAAATCTAAATATTACTAGAGACCATGTGCATTCATTGCAGCAGTAGTCCCTCGTGGCGGGTTACTCCAGATTAATGTGCTCTGCCACACAAGAGAAATGATTCAGAATTGATACGAGGAAAGAAAACGTGAGTTCAAGTTGTTGACCGAGCCTCCAAATTCCCCGGATCTCAATCCGTTTGAGGATCTGTTGGATGTGCCAGACAACAAAGGTCCTTCGAGGTCCCACCTCACAATTTAGAGGGCTTAAGAGATCTGCTGCTGCCACCTCAGTGAGAACACACCTTTACAGGTCTGAGGAGTCCACATCCCCTGATGTGTCAGCGACCAAGTGCTCATAAGCAGATCGTGCTACTGTGACGCATTATTTTTAATAAACACCAGGTGAAACAACGATAAGGAAAAAAACCTTGTAGCAGAGTTTTTCAAAATCTACTGGAAGACTTGGGTTAGTCCGGCTGGGTTTGAGGATGAAGCTGCGTCCGAACCTTCCTGTCTGGCTCTCTTCACGTTGACCCTGTCAGCAGAGCCATCCTCCTTCAATTGTGTTTCATGTTAAAGAGTTTTAACGGCCATATTCAAAAGAGAAGACTGAGGTGATTGTGAGGGATGTGCAGTGGATGTCACCAACCCCATAGTACATTTTTAACAAGGATTAATCAATATAACGGCTATGATTTCATTATAAGAGAATGGTTATAGGTCGTTTCTCTGACGGTAAAATCACCTTTGTTCTGTATTCCCTGCTGGCTCTGGTCTCGGCTCGAGGCAAATGAAAGGTTCTTTGATTCCCTCTTCAGAGAAGCAATAGAACTATAACTTGTAATTGGAACATTGTTGGTGTTGAGCACGCTGTGAGACCACTGGCAGCTCAGGACTTCAGGCTCATCGCGCTGTCAGAAAGATTCAAAAGCTTTTTCTGCCAAGAACCTTTTCATAAGACAAGTTTGTTTAACTTTTGGACCAAATCAATTGAGTTGAAACTGGTATTCTAGAATGACGCGATGTCTCATTGTAAAACACGACACGATCGTATTACCCTGGAAAGACTCTGCAGCGCTGCAATCACACTGCTGGCTCCGAAAGAAACGTTTTAGAAGGGAAATATTCTCATGCAGAAAACCTTGGGGCAAGAATTTGCATTAATATCTCCCAGATCTGTGACTGGAGTGCATGTGCTGCCATTCATTTAGAGGCACACAGAGGCAGCGTGACTGACACCGCAGTTACCAAACCTGCCTGCTATTTTTTTAAACAGCTTTGCACAGATAACAAGGCTCTACTAGCAGGATCTAACACATGCAGGTATTGATGTCACCGTGCTGAAGGTGTGTGAAGCCCCATCTGATCTGACAGCAGCTACGCTCAATACTCCTGGTTATTGTGAGTTCAGGGTGAGGTTGGCTGTGCAGACTTTGAACTGGAAGGACTGTCTTTTGATTTTGAAAAGCTTTTATTCTGACACGTATCAAGCATTGTATTTGTTTCAGCTCTAATCACATTGAACAAGTCTGTCTTTAAAACGGCAAAAGCACATGGTGTAATAAAACATGCATTTTCAGACAATATTTGACCTTTTCACTCTCTTGCATCATGTGAACAACTTTGTAAGTTTGTTTTTATGGGAAATCATTGAAACAATTAGTTTTTTTTATGAATAACACCATAATCCAGTCGAGATTATTTTTCATCTCCTGCTGTCACAAGTGACTTCTGTAGGCCTCGGTGCAGTGCAACAGGGACTGCATCCTTCGAGCATCTGTTCCTCTAATAAACAAACTGTCCAGATCTACAGGGATGGTTCTCTGATGTGGGACAGGATGAGCCTCTCAAAACATTTCATGACTACCGGGGTGACAGGGAGGTAGTCATTAAGACAGGAGCAGGGATTATCCTCGGACCGAGGATGATGGTGGTGGGCTTGTTGCACCGAGAGGTTGAAGGAATGTCAGTGAACTTTCCCTTTAACTGGTCAACACATGACAGCAGCCCGACACCCCTGCAGGTCGGGCTGCCTTGGAGGTCTCGCTGAGTAACCGTGGTCCAAACCATGTCCGTCGTCTCCATTCCTCCAGGAGACGTCTTCAGGGAACCAGAAGGAAAGTTTTTTGTTCGTCTTTCCTGAACATTGCATGGACGTCCTGTCATTTCCGCTGGGTGTTGATGGAGCTGTGCAGCAATGCTATGAAAGCGTTAGCATGCAGCGATATGTAAACAACCGTGATCAGAATAGCAGAAAACTCCAGCGGCAGGAGTTCCTCCATTTCACAGCCAAAAACTCCAAGTCCAGGGAGCAGCGTGATGCAAGAATGCCTGGAGTTTTACACACACACACACACACACACACACACACACACACACACACACACACACACACACACACACACACACACACACACACACACACACACACACACACACACACACACACACACACACACACACACACACACACACACACACACAGGGAGTGCTCCACCAGCCTCAGTCTTTGGTTGTAAACTACAGCGTATCACCGATTTAGAAGAGAATAGTTCAAACAGATTTGGCCAATTGAACCATTTGTTTAGTGACGAAGTTAAAGGAGATCAGTGAAGCCTGTGATTGCTTGTAGAAGACCTTGACTCTATGTCGAAGACCTCGAAGTCCTCCGATGGCGCCGATGATCCGTGTGATCGTTGAACAGAGGTCATGCTTTAAAAACACAAACGTCTGTTATCAGCTTCATGGAAGAGTTCGACATGTGTGAACGTTCCCACTCATGTTTGTGCTCGGCTGGTTTGTTTTCCGTCCACATCTGTCCCCTCATGAAAATGAAGGCGGTTTCATGAGACGAGCGACTGTGGAGCAGCAGAAGGAAACAATCTGTGTCCTCGGTTTGAAAAAGAATCCAAACGTGATTCAGAGGACAGATGATAAAGGTAAACATCACTCTGTTCCAACTTCTGAGTCTGCTGCAGGCATCACATTCAGAATTAGTTCCATTTAAGAAAACATAATGAAGTCTGTCAGCGAAATCTGTTTTTTTGTGGTTTCGCCAGTTAATTAAAGCTTCAAGAGATTTAAGTGTTACGTTTGCTGGGATTGGAGTTTATTGATGATTGCTTTATTCTGTCTGTTTATTCTCTCCTAAAACGTGTCCTTGATTTAATACCTTATTATACTGAGAAGGTAAGTTACTTTGTGGAGAACATTATTTCCTGAGCGTTAGGTTCAGGTATTCAGCCCCTCCCCTTTATCTCCATGGATGCACAATGTTGGTTTCATCCCAAATCCCAAACATTTCCCATTCCCTGAGCAGATAATCAATACTGATATCTGAATCTTTCTAATGAGCAGATATTAAAGTTGAAAGGGATTTCCATCCCTCACTGACAGATCCAGAAGCATAAATGTTTTCTAGTTTTTACTAGATAGTAATTATGTCAAGATTTTGTATTTGGTATAAATACTGAACCTCACAGCTGATGTGTAATTCTATGCTGAAACTGATTTTCTTCACTGATGCAGTTAATATTATTGCTGCATTTTGATTTAGTGCCACTATATTTATCACAAGCCTTCGCATTTAGATCGATCTGCCGTGGAATTTGGTTTGTTTGCTTTTTAAAATCTAATTTTAATGATTTATCGTCTTGGTTTTACCTTTGATTTGTTCTTTCAACTGTAGTTTCTCTAATATTAATATCAGTGTTCTTTTACATTGCCTTGATAGTGTACACATGTAATGCTGGTTTTCCTTGCTATGATTCTCTTTAGTACATAATTAGATATTATTGGAAAATCTCATCAACTTTGACCTTCAAAAGACGAGCAGTTTTTATTGTACAAAGGTCAAAAATCACTGAAATCAAATACCATAATATCCAGACTATTGAGCGCCTCTGAATATAAGCCCCACCCACCAAGATTTAAAAAGAAAAGAACGCTCAGACGTTCAAGATGCACCTGAATGCATCACGTGTATTGATGGTACGAAGCTCATTAACCGTAAAAATCAATAAATTAGGCACGTCATTGTTTAAACCGCCGAGTTCAAAGCCTTTGAAAAAGTAGCGGCTTATAGTCTGGAAATTAGGGTATATTAATTTATTTTCAGATAGAGTCTCTGAAGAGCATCCCAGATATGAACTAAAATCCTCCATATAGTGAAAACAAAGTACATTTCTTACCCTAATGATGTTTCCTCAATTTTATTATAGTTTACTTGGTTTTAAGAAGACTGATTTTCCAGGATGGGTTCAGACGTGTTGATAGAGAGACAGAATCTGGTTTCCAACACTGTGACACAGCGAGAGGCGGACGGCTGAGCCGAGCCGAGTTCACATCGTTTCTCCTTCTCACATCGGAGACGTCGTTAAGACTCTCGGTCCAAACTCCAGGAAGAAACTTCCACTGGCTGCTAAATGTGGCTGACGTACAATAATCAGCAGCACTTTGAAAACTGTGTGTGCATCTTGTTGGATTCCTAAAATGATCTGGAAGAAGCTGGACGAGGGGAAAGAGGAACCAGCAGGGAATCCCCCGGAGGCTCTGGTTCAGGGTGGAGCTGCAGATCAGGAGGCGAGTCGTAACACAACTACACTCGTCTGTCACCGCACTCTTCATCCATCCATCATCTGGACTTATTTAAGTTCAGGGGCGCAGGATCCCACCTGGACCGGTCACCACTTCATCCATCCATCCATCCATCTTCTATTCTGCCTTAAACACTCGTTTAAGTCAAATTATTTCCATCTCGGTTGGAAAACAGCAGAATCTTCTTGTTATATGAAATAATAAAAGCAGTATTATTTTCCATCAGTGCAAAATAAATGTTTTAAATATGAAAACTTTGCATTAAGACGTAATACTGGCATGAAAAGTTCTTCCAGACCACGTTTTGTCCGCTCAACATTCCTGGTAGACCTGCTCACAGTTGTTCAATGTTTTAAGCAAAACAAGATGGTAAAATAAAAAACAAAAGTGGAACCTGTGGTAAACGGTAAGAGGAATGGGCGTTTATGAATGTGTGTGTGTTACACTTGAAATGAATTATGTTGTGTGTTTTAAAAATGACAAGATTTGGTCTTCCAGGCATTAATTAATATTCAGACTTAAATCTCTGTTTAAACCATTTGAACCTCTGGGAGGCAAAAACACGCCTGAGGTAAAGTCCAGTGTCAGTTCTCTTTTAATAGGGATTCAAAACAAATTGATTCAAGCTTATTGACATCAATATTCATCATGTTCCTCTATCAGGGATGAAAAGGGTCCGTGCGACCCTGCACTGAGTCTGCAGGCGTCCGAAACACACCCAAACCCCTAAAGAGTAAAATCCTGTGGCATAGTTCGCTGCTGACTGCTTCATCATCATCATCATCATCATCATCATCATCATCATCATCATCATCATCATCACAAGCACAGAACTTAACATGAGAGTACAACGAAAAGCATTCCCACGTACATGAGTCTCATCCCCACACGTCTTGCTCATGGCGAAGCACAGGAGGGAACTGGACAATAGAAGAACATCACATTAGCAATCACTTGTGCTCTAAGATTCCTTCTCCTCCTCGCGGGAGTTTTCTCATCAGTGGCAGACTGAAAAAAACCCAAAGAAAAACCCTTCGTCCTCAGCCTCAGAGTGTCTGCTGTTTACCTCGGGGCAGACCAGGTTAAAAGCAAACATCCACAGCTTCATAGCAGCTCCACGAAGCATTCATTCAGGATTATCTCACCACTGGAGGTCTGCAGCATTTTGAAGAGAAAATTATTTCACTCGAAGAAGTTCGGGTGATTCCAAGCGACCCCCCCCTCTCCCACCCCCCCCACCCCCCCACACACACTCTTCACATGGAAATTCTGCAGGAACACAAATCAGTTGTGTTTAATAATCTTAATTCCTTCGAAGCACGTGCTGATCTAATCATTTCAATCCTGTTTATTCTGTCTGCTTGTAATCTGGTCACAGTTATAATTCCGCAGTATGGGAGTGGTGATCCGCTTGATTCTAATTGTTAGAATAACCTCACAATGATCACCTATTCATAACAATGATGAGTTTAAGAGGAATAAATTAAAATATCTAAATTAAAAGAAATGTCAAAAGCCAAGCCGATGTGATTGGAATGTCATTATAAGAAAAAAAAAAAAACAATGTCAGGATTTATTATAACAACAATTTAGTTTAATGGAAATGTGATTAGAACCGTTGAGTTCAAATGACTCAGTGTTTTGCTGATGATAGTTTTTGCATTTGTGTTTATTCCAAACTAAGACGTGAAAGTGATCACTTTAATGAAAGACCTGATTTCATTGTGTTGCTCAACAAAGAAACTTCTCTTTGAAAAAGCATCTCATCCTACCAATCAGAACTCTGAATGAATTTACCTGCTAAAGTAAGACGACGGATCCTAGACGAGCCTGAACTCAAACACACCTCAGTGCTGCTTGTCCCTCAAATGGAGAAATGATTATTCTTTTTTAACAATACAATCAACTGTAAGACGGAGGAAATCAAAGGTTGGAGAATTTGTGGATCAGTCCATCGATGTTCAGTGAACTCGTTAAATCCAATGGTTCATACAAGTTTTCTTCTACACTGAATTTGAAGCCTTGAAGTTTTGAATTATCGTTAGACCGCGGAACATTCCCAAATCAGGAACGCTTCACGCTCAATATACCGGCCGTCATTGTTGGGTTAAGAGTTCTGAGTCGTGGGAAGGCGGTGCTGCAGTGTCTTCCCGTTAATTTAAAAAGTACGGGACGATGCAGACTGTGGTGTTTGTTTGCTTCCAGCAGGGGGGTTCTGTTGTCACGGCGCTGGGAGCCGGAGTCACTCGTTTCCCTCGGAGTTTGTTAAACGCCTCCGGAAATATTCCTGCACGTGTCTGTGAAGCGGCGCGGCGCGGCGAGGGTTCGATCAATGGCGAAGGTCATTTTCCCGGAGCGATCCCACAGAATGGGTTTGTGTGTCACAGAGCGGGAGGATCAGTCCTGAGCTCCAGCTGCCACTTTCACTTTCACTACTGCTTGGATAATGAAAACTCTGCCCGCACTGGAAACGGCGTCTCTAAAGGCGACTGCGCTGGTCTCTGGACCTAAAAGTCGGGTTCTATTCACTGGACATTTGGTGATCAAACAATCTTTGTACTCTTTGCATAGTTTGGCCGATAGAAAGCTGCAGAACATAATAAGTGAAATAAATAATTCTGATTGGATGCTTTCAATTTTGCTTCAGACAACCTGTTCAATTACTTTAGAGAAATTCAATGAAATTAGTGTTTTGGAAATAATAACAGCTCTAATGAAAGCCGTTATTTATATGTAATATATTCACCCAGTTTTCCAATCTTGGATGAACGTATTGATTTGAGGGGAAACTTTGATTCTGGACCTGCTCTTTCTAAATTAAACATGAATTAGAAATCACAGGCTGTTTGAAGGCGAGCCGAAAAAAATCCCTCAAGATTTATGTTTAGAAACAAATCAGCAATTCTGCTCTGCCTGAAAATAAAATTGGCAATACAATCTTTTTTTTTTTATGTTTGGAGGTGTAGAAAGTACTTCATGTTTTAATTTGACCAAACTGCAGCTTTAAAAGCAAGATTGTAAAATACAAAGAAATTCTCATTAGCTGTGCACAATGCACTTCCCCAAATTCAATTTTCCTCTGCAAATTAACAGCAGCACTTTACGAGGAGCCGAGATGCTGATTACACCCCCCACTAACCTGACGACTGAACGGTGCCTTCAGCATTAACATCAGCATTTCACTGCGCTTTGTTCCCAGAAGTTCCTTCACGTGAACCAGTGAAGCTGCTATGACTCTGTGATGAGGTGCTTCTGAAATGCCGTTTGATAAGTGTACGTATAAAAACAAAGAAAAAGAGAGAAACAGAGAGAAAAGAACAACAGTGCAAGAATTATCTGTACACATTTGTACAATTTCTACACACACTACGATGGAAATAAAAATTTGAATGCTGTAGGACTTTGCCTGAGAAATCATGTGTACTATTGTATTATTCTGAAGTGTTTCTCATGAAGGATCAGTTATTCTGTTTTGCATACAACTGTAAAAATACAGTAAAATTCAATCACGTTGCATTTTTTCCTCTTTTTTTGTCATTTACTTAAAAAAGCTTAATGGTTTTGTACAGATATTGAACAGGACGTGACACAATAATAATCTGAATGTACACTTCAATATTAGGCAATAAACAGTCAACTATCAACAGTTACATGTATTTTTTTTTTCTTCTTTTTTTTCTTTTTTCCATTTCCACATACAAAAAGGTTTGGGCATACACAAACTCAATAGTTCTACCATCATCAGATTAGTGCATGATCACATTTTTTCTTTCCTCAGGTTGAAGCGTCTCACTGATTCCCACACAAAGCCAGAAGAAGAAGAAGAAGAAGAAGAAGAAGAAGAAGAAGAAGAAGAAGAAGAAGAAGAAGAAGAAGAAGAAGAAGAAGAAGAAGAAGAAGAAGAAGAAGAAGAAGAAGAAGAAGAAGAAGAAGAAGAAGAAGAAGAAGAAGAAGAAGAAGAAGAAGAAGAAGAAGGAGGAGGAGGAGGAGGAGGAGGAGGAGGAGGAGGAGGAGGAGGAGGAGGAGGAGAAGAAGAAGAAGAAGAAGAAGAAGAAGAAGAAGAAGAAGAAGAAGAAGAAGAAGAAATGAAAACTAAGTTTGAACCTCTGGCAATCTTGACCTTCGTTCTTCTCACACTAAATGTCTGTTCTTGCCGTTCAGTGCTGAGAGAAGCTTGGAGGAGAGCAGCTGGGCTCTCCTTCAGAACTTGACCAGGTAGAGTGAGGTGACGGTCATCAGAAGGCATGTGGAGCAGTGGGGCAGCACAGCGGCGCCGTTCACGTCGTGCATCGCACCCGGACCTGCAGGGGGCGCAACCAGGCTTAATGACAGGTCCACACTCTGCAGTGGTACTGCAGTTCATTGTGAAAAACTTCTAAAACACCAAACAAATCAGATGATCTGATTCTTTACTCTTTACTGAGAGAGCTCGTATTGAAGGTTTTTGAAGTTCTAACTCAGTCGTTGAAAGTTATACTACGTCAAAGCAAGACTTCAACGTTTTAATTTAATCTAATGTGGTATAAACTGATGTTACCAGGATCAGGTATCGGGTCGTACTCGTAGAAGATTCTTTAAACTTCCCCTATCCTCCTCCTGTTCTCCTCCTCCTCCTGTTCTCCTCCTCCTCCTGTTCTCCTCCTCCTCCTGTTCACCTCCTCCTCCTGTTCACCTCCTCCTCCTGTTCTCCTCCTCCTCCTGTTCACCTCCTCCTCCTGTTCTCCTCCTCCTCCTGTTCACCTCCTCCTCCTGTTCACCTCCTCCTCCTCCTCCTGTTCACCTCCTCCTCCTGTTCTCCTCCTCCTCCTGTTCTCCTCCTCCTCTCCTCCTCCTGGTCTGGTCGGTCCAGAAACCTTCAGTATTCTAAGTTTCTAGCTCCTCCTTGATTTTCCTCCATTTCCTCATAGGAGCTGCATTCAGAATCTGCTGTGTCTGTGTGAGCTGGACTGGCTCCGCCCACACATGCCCATCTTGGGAAGAGGAGGAAGTACTTCCTCTCGTGGTGCCATGTGCCATAGCTGAGCTGCCTAATTGTGGGAGGAGTCAAAGGGAGGGCCTACCTTGATTGGGATTGGCTGAACCCCCGATGACACTATATAGGGTTTGATCTCTGATTGGAGCAACACACTTCAAGAGGAAGAGAAAGATAGTTTGTGCAACATCAGCAACTTAATCACCAAAGACGTTTGGACCAGCAGAGTTTACCCGCTGTCGATTGGTGGATCCGGAGAATTTATATATGTGTGTCGGTTCTGGCTATTAGCAAGTAGCTAAAGTTTAGTACTCATATCCCTAGAATGTACAATATGTATTTAAATAGTTGTCTGAATTTAGAGTTAAACTTGGCCAGAATTACAAGTTCAATCTTCAAAATGTTTCTCAATGAAACATCGTGCTCACTGGACTGTCCTGTAATGTTGTTTATAAGATGGAGTGCTACTGTCCCCAACTGTGAGCTCCATGTTGAGAGTGTGTACTTGTACACAAACACACGAGACATACAAAGCAGAGGCAAAGAGAGTTTGTGTTGTTTCTCTCAAGCAGTTTTCTGCACTTTCCAGATTCCAGAAACAAAAAGCTCTTCAAACTGGACGTTCCAGTCAGCCCACCGCCATCAAGCATTTCAGTTGAAAACGACTGACGTAAACGACGACAGGAGTCTCGCCCATAAAACTCCTCTAGATTTTCAAACATGAGTCGAATCCATTCAGGAAGTCATTTCTAAGGTGCTTTTGTGCTGAAAAGCACGAGGCGGATCAGTTCCAGGAATCCACAAGAATTTTAAGCTTGAAGTTGTGAACGACTGATATTTCATCAGTTTAGTTTTTTTAAAGAAATACCCTATAATTTACAAATGGCATCAACGCAGGTGAACTATTGAAATGTGGTGAGTTACTTTAGGGATCAAAACCAGCATATTTCCAGTGACTTGTGCAGTGGACAGTGTCTGGACGGGGTGAACCACTGGATGGACGTGTCAGCTGGACTGGGAGGGAGGAAGTGCAGAGACAACGTGTCGTCATTCTAATACTGGATCAAGTCTGAAGACTTCAAAGTCCATCAACCTGCTTCTTTACTTCGTTTCGAAGGTTTGATATGTACTCTTCTTTATTACCTTTATTGTTTCTCTAGTCTTTTCTATGCATGAACCTCGTTTTAGGATCAACGCTGACCTTCCTAGACGTTTGTGAATTACAGGATATTGTCATTAAAATCTGTTGTACTCGTTTGCAGCAAAGAGCAAAGCCGTTTTCTTCTCGTCTGTTTCATTTAAAATGCCAGTTTAGTCTCCATGGCAGTAAAGAAATGGTACAAAAGTGTTTTTTGACACCAGAAAGAGATTAAAGCGACGACTCAAGCGAGGCAACAACATCTAAGTGGCTCCCTAATGGGAACGTTCCCATCTCCCTCAAACTCTGAAGACATCTGCAGTCTGTTCTTACCGTAAAGGATTATACTGGCATTGGTGATTCCCATGGTGTTCATCGCAACGCAGGTGTAGTTCCCGTAGTCTTCTTCAGAGACGTTGAAAAAGATGAGCATGGACTGTTTACCTTGATTCTCGATCTTCACTCCGTTTAGTCCGTTGAGGAGCCTGCGAGGAAGACAGAGCGTGTGAGGAAACGCTGGAGAAAAGAAGCCAGGCTCCGCTGAGAGCTTTCATCACATGTACTTCAAAACGCGTGAAATTAGGAATACATTTTACACCTGTGGGCTGAGGAGAGCAAACATTTCTCAACTCAAGAGTCGCTGGCTGCCTTATTGAAAGAAGTGTGTGCGTCACCCACCACGGCTGCTACTTCTCCTTCTTTTGCATTCTTCGCCTCTTCAATTCCTCTGCTACCTTCGTCACAGTCTTCCTCCTTGTTTGTGGAGGCTAGTCATTTGTTTTATCACCATCCTCCATCTTTTTTCCCCCCCTCTTTTCTTGGGGATCTGTTTTATCTTTTGGGTAGTGACAGAAAGGCTGCTGTCACCGTCAGGGACCATTTAGCAGCGCAGCCTTGCTTCCCGGCTCTGAGGCTGCTCATAAACACTTTCCAGGCTCCAGCCATCAAGAAGGGAAAAAACAACAACAACTAAAATCCACATTATCCTCTAAAATATCTCATCCTCACACTCCACTGACATAAACTAATTACACTGGAAAAATAATAATAGTTGCTTTGGTGACCATGACTGCTCGCAAATGATCTGACTTTATTTATTTATTTCTTCTATAATGTGATTAAAAATAGATGTTTGGCCCCGACAGCAAGAGAGTCAAACATTTCAAAAATAGAAGGTCCAATACGTCACCAGGGGTGAAAAACATGGGCAGCAAAAACCATGAATGCAATTCTGTCAGGAAAGGTTTTGCAGTAATGTCTAAAGTATTCACAGTGGATTAGGGCGTAATGGACTGTGTATTATTTACAGTACGGGCGTCCCAGAGTCTGAGTGAGTATTAAAAAGACAGTCTAGTCCTCACTTCACTCCAGGTGGCGGTAAAGAGCCTGAAAGCTGCCAGTAGAAGAAGTTACAAAAACAGACGAAGAAGAAAAGTGATGTGAAGGTGGAGTTAGACGAGCCGCTGGCTTCCTTTAAATCAAAGACTTTTATTCACCGACAGTGTTTGTGTGTGTTTGTCGTGCTTCCCTCAGACTGAGCCGAGCTGGTAGAATCACAGACCTGCGGTCTTCCTTGTACCACTCGAAATCTGCCCTGGGGACAGCCGAGGCTTCGCACTGCAGGACTCCTTTCTGTCCGACTGGCGTCCCCGTACTCCGCGCCTTGGAGATGAATGGAGGGTCTGAAAGGCAAAGCAACAACATGTGGTTTGTCCCGCGACGTCGGTCTGCCTGAACTGTTCCTGTGAGCTGCTGCTTTCAGTCTGGAACAACCTTTAATTCATAATGTACGAGAGATGATTAGCTGTGAAAATGAATGGTTTGGGGAATCTAAATGGCTCTTCTCCACTGAATCACAGGCATGTTGTGGGTCTCACATCTACGTCTGGTTCAACATGTGGGTCTTTGGATGGCCTTGATACAATTAGACATTCTGGTCACTCACTTTAATTGTAACACAGATTGTTATCAGGGTTTATATTCCACTCAGCCTCGCCGTGTTCTAACAGAATATAGTTTTGAAGAAGACATGGGCATGTTGGTAAAGAGATGCGGTTCCTGTAGTCAAGGATTACTACATGAAATATGCAAAGAAACTCAACAAACTCTGTCATGTACTGTTTTACATTAGCAGATATATTGATTTTATACAGAATTGAGTCAAATTTATGCTTCAACTGTCCTCGTTTTAAATACCCCCCCCCCCCCCCCCCCCCCCCAGGTTCTAGGGTGTCTTACATGAATATTTCTTAAGGTATTCACACACACACACACACACACACACACCAATGACACACGAATTGACGACTACCTATTTAATAATTTCTAGATTCCTGTTTAAATGCTGATACTTTGACCCATGAATAAATACTTATTTCATGAAATGATATCAGAGCTGAATTCAATTAAATGAGATTCAATACTAAATCAAGCGCTAAAGAACAATACGTGTGACAGATTCAGATTATATACCATAGACACATATAATTTTAATGTTAATCCCACCCAAACCCCGCCCATTAGGAGGTGATTTAGAACAGAGATAGTCGTTGTTGCTCCAGCTGTCACAATGCTAAGATTGAAAGGGTTTTTCTGGTTTGGTTGCACAGATAGAACATTTAATGATGTGAATATGTTCAGTGTAAGAAGGTAAGAGGGATTTCAGTGTGACAACTAAATTACGAAATGATGGTAAAAATGGTCGTAGACATGAAAAACCAATCACGTGTCATTCCCCCTGTGGAAGCATGGCGGCGGCAGCATCATGTGTGAGCCAAGAGCCTAAGAGATATTCATTTAATAACAGCCATGAGACTATTCAGAAATTTTAGAACATCATGAAGCGGTACCGGTCCACTCAGATTTGGACTTGATCAATAAATCCCAGTAACGGCATATAGCTGGTTTTACTTCATATAGTTTGACCCTGGAAGAGACGGCTGGAGCCTCACAGTTGACGGTGACTTGCACAGTCCTCACGTCGGGGCTGGAGATGTCGTTGGACGCGATGCAGTCGTACGCTCCTGACTGCTCTTTGGTGATGGATGTCAGCTCCAGGTTCTCACCCTCAGTCACAAATTTATGGGTTCCTGTGGAGAAGCAGACAAACACACACAAAGAAATGCAGCCATTAAAATGTTGTAGTACTGATCAACGCACCATATCAAACAAGGTCCAGGTGAAACATTCAGTATTGTTGGCCATGTAACACACATGGTATTGTCAGTGCTCATATTAAATATTGCTAAAGGGTCAGTAGAGGAATCAGGCAGCTGGATTCACTCATTTCAAACTGTGTTTACACAATCAGGAGAAATCAGACATCACAGTGTGAGCATGAGGCTGGTACCAAATTACAAGCATAAGCAGCAGGTTCAGGGTTGTTGACAGGCGGGAGAAGGTTTCAGGAAAGACTCATATAAAAGCAGCTCATGTGGGACAGCAGGTGAACAACAGCGAAGCACAAAGGGAATGAAACCAGATGAAAAACAACAAACGCAGAAATGAGCAGAATGGCTTCACTTTAAAGACGCATATTTATTTGCACAGTGAGACTTTTCCATTAAGCTTCCTCTGTTGTGTAGCACAGTTAGCAGCAGAGCTCTCTCATGCTGACGGAGAACAATGAGCCAACCCACCCCTGGGCGGGACTGAAATAGCTGGACACCAATTGGTTGTACTGACTGCTCTGACAAGTCAGCAGTTTTCTTCAGGATGGTCGGCGGCGGTCCGAGGGGCCGAGCGGTGGCTGGACGACGTTAGTCCAGGTGACCCAAGATCACTTCTTTATTGAAACGAGGTTCAGGTGAGGTGGGGGTGTCGGTTTTCTGAAAAGTGTTGCGTTTACACTGCAGCAGCAGACACACTGAGGACAATGTAGTTAGTCTGCCGACCCACGAGGGGGCGCTGTTGCTTGTTTTTCTAATGAAACCACACACACTATACATGTTAACACAATGGACAGGACCAATAATTCGTACGGACTGATGACGAATTGGATGCTATTAGAGAATCTCAACTATAAGTCTACCAATAAGGAGAAGACTAGGCTACAGACTGGGAGTCACGCCACGACGGAGACGCCATGTTTGTTACCTGCGCATGCAGATTACACTCGCTGCAATATTTGCGATGTGAAGTACGAGGCCAGCGGCGGGAATACTTCTAATCTGAGGAAACTCCTGGTTCAGCACCAGATGTTTCTCAGAGCTCAAGAGATTGCTCATTTGTTTTAAACTCGTTTGCCCCCATGGAGCCTCGTCACACTGCGTTTCCAGAGGGGAAAGAAAAGAACGGGAGGACGTGGAGCTGGTTTTAGTTTGTGCATTATTAGGAAAAAACGTATAGTTGTAGTTAAGGGTCGTCATGTCGAAGGAAGAACTGCGATGTTATATTACAAGCATGTTGGATGTTGTTTTGACATATTTGTTAAAGTTTACATATTGATAAATATGTTAAATTACATTTTTTTTGATTTTATAATTTAACAAATTAACATTTATTACCACATAAACACACAAAAAATACAGACTAGAAGTACCGTTGAGTAACGGTACTGATTCCCAGTACTCCTTGGCCTCCAGCTTTTCTCTGCAGGGAGGAGGAGTTACGAGCAAGAGAGAAAAGTTCCACTTTGGGAGCCGGTGTAAAAAAGTGACGGTTGCAGGGACCAAAATGCGATGACAGTTTTGCAGTACTGACACAAACACACCGTTCCTGCCATTACATGCAGCAGCTGTCCATGTATAGAGAGGGTAAGTACAGAACCATATGAAGGTTAACCCGGTTCCCTCTTCACCTCAGAGCAGGATGAGGGTTTGTTCTCCAGCAAGGCGATGAGTTAAAGCAGTGGCACTCCGTGGAGGTCCAGACCTCAGTTAAACTGAACGTCTGTGGCTCTTTCCAGAGCGATTTGAGTGAGCTCACACAGTTTTACAGAATAGGAATGGAGAAGACACCCACAGTGTGCAGAAGGAAACGACTTGCTGAGACCTTTCACTGCAGACGCAGTGCTGAGATGGAGGCCTCAGGTGCTTCACTAAACACTCACTGGACTGTGGTGAGTATTAACCATAACATTAAGACCAGTGATCAGAGAAGGGAACAATACTGACTGGTTCTTCATCGGGTCAGCTGTTGGTGGGGATGTATCAGGTAGATTTTGTGTTTTAGAAAGACTACAGCTTGTGTGAGGGGTTCCTGGTCGCAGTGGCCAAAAAACAAGAAGCTGTGACCCAGTGACGGGGTCAAGGGCAGCCCAGGATCCTTGGTCCATGTAGGCTGATAAATCCGATAAGCTGCTGTGGCCCAAACAGTCAGTTTTGGTTGTGATAGAAAAGTGCTCCAACATCTCCTCCATCAGGTGCCTCTCCCTTCAGCTTTGTATGGGACATTTTGGGGGATTTATTCAGAAACGTTAACGTCCAAAAAACTAATCGATTCTTCCTTGGATGAGGACAAATCAGTCCTGAAGGTTTCATGCAATGCAGGTTCAAGCAGAACGTTTGTAAAATACATACAAACCGATAAAACCTTCTCGCCCAAATTTCATTGGTAAGAAACCTGCTGCAGCTGAGTCGAGGAAACATCACAATCACATTATTTATCGTTAATAATAGATTTGCAGAAACCAGAGTTACAGAGATATAAACTATGACGTGTAAACTTAACCCACGGGAACATTTTGTGGTTATCCATGTTAAAGATCCTAATTAAAACTAAAACAAGTGGAAACACCACGGTAGCAGTCTGTCCCTGAATTTGAGATTTGCTTTCTTTTTTCCTCTAAATGTCTCCTGAAGGCAGACAGCTCAGGGCACGCACTCATTACACAAAGAAAATAAACTAATTGCTTCGAAACAAGCCCACTTGAGCAGCGCTGCAAATTACCAGCCCGACACCAGCAATGTTAAAAGCATGTTCTGGTGACAGGGAGACCTTAAGCTACTGCTGCGTGGGTGGGAAAATGGATAGCAGCGCTAATCCCAATCAGCCGAAATGTCAATCCAGCAAATATCTCGACATTAGCATAATATCATTATGTTTTCCAAATCCTCAGCTGCAGCCGGCTGGGGATTCACTGAAAAGGTTGTGGGCTCGGGATAATCAGCTTGTTGCTTCTAACCAGGGGAGCCGCTGGCGCAGGTAATTGAACATTTTCATCATGGGTAACTATATTAAGCAGTCTGGTGACAAAAAGATGCTCGGTTAGTGGCTCCGTTAGTACTCTGGTAAGAAGTTTACTGTCAAATTCTAATCTAATTACCATCGTCAGAGCAGTATACAAAGCACAGTACATGGTTGTTTTTAAGCGTCCAACAGAACATGGGCTCATCTTTACACCGGCCTCTTGTGTATTCTCCGCAGGCCCAGCAGGAGGAAAAACAAAGTCATTTTTCCATAATAGTGATGATTTATTCATTGCATACATAATACATACAAGACTGAAAATCCCTCCAGTTTTGGCTGTGTTCTTTTAGTTATGCATATGCACTGTTGATATACTACACAAATATATTAGTCACATATTGAATGGTTAAATGAACTGTGGATAAATCTGGGTTTCCCAGCGTGAAACAGGATGAGGCAGAAGAGCAGAGATGATGGGAAGATTTTTGCTCGCTGTATCTTCAGTGTCGTCATTTCACCAGATTTGTATACAACTTATTCCGGTTTGATGATTAAAGCCCAGAGGAACGCACTAGGTCTTTATGCGTAACACAACCACAGTGTCACTCTACTTGGGAACTAGTTTCATTGTGTAGACAGCAGTTTTATATAAATCTATCTGTTTACTCCGATGCCGTCAGAGACCCATGGGCACACATCAGAAAACCTCCTCAACCCAAATTCAGTTCAGCAGCTTCGCCCAGAAGAAGTGAAGGTGAATATAAACACATAACCACTGTGCCTCCGTCATGCGTGTCGGTATGAACGGAGGCACAGTCTCATTATAAACCGAATCTTAAGAAGATAAAACCGGCAGGAGCAGGACGCCACGTCTGTCCCCCACAAAACTCCCCAGGCTCAGTCTGCTGAACACCAGCCAACATGGCTCACTCATCAACATGACGAGCACAAAGGATTTCTCATCTGAGTCAGAAACATTCTAATGAAATCGAATGAAAACTTTTCTTCATTAAAATATCATTCAAAAGTGGTTTTTGCTTCATTTTAATTATAAAATCTAATCTAATCTCAGTGTCGTGTAAAGCTCAGCACTCTCGCCTCGGTGTGAGAAGGTTGGATGTTCAAGTCCAGATAGTTGGAAACATATATGAATATCTTTTACACTGAAAAAAAAAAAAAGGGGAATATGTTCGATTAATA
The DNA here is from genome assembly GCF_963383615.2 of Lipophrys pholis. Taxonomy (NCBI): domain Eukaryota; kingdom Metazoa; phylum Chordata; class Actinopteri; order Blenniiformes; family Blenniidae; genus Lipophrys; species Lipophrys pholis. Next base: position 1,140,093 of record NC_137634.1, read on the forward strand.
TGAGCATGTTGAGTTTCTCTTGATTAAATTGTTCAAGATATGTAGTTCAGATAACATAATTAAAAGGTATTCAGTCTACTTAATCTGAGAAGAGGAAATGTGTGACATGACTAAATTACATTAATTTAACAAATCATTTTTTTGGAGTGCGGGGCATGACACACCGCCACAAACAATCATTCATCACATTTCAGTTGATTTTTCAACGTCTGATCATTTCACAGGCAGAACATGGAAGTTTACCAAAGATGCACCATGACGACAGTCCAAGTATTAAAATAAGCGTCAATCTGATGAATGAACGTAAAGGAATCATCATGCCACCATATTATACTGGATGAACAAATATAAAACCAATGGCCATCATCATCAACACCCCCATCGTTGGTTTGTGGTGTGGGACGTAATTCCAGCACAGTATCAGTGTCAGTACAGCATGACTGGATGACTAATAAGAGAGCCATTAAAGTGCCGGGTGGCAGCCGGCACAAATGAGCATCTAAAAGCACTCGGCGGAGCACCTCGGCGATATTAGCCATTAGCTTAAGGAGCGGTGCTGCAGAGCTTCGCTCGCCGCTGCTTTGCGGCGAGAATACTGTGCACCGATTACAGCGTGTACAATAGAAAAGAACTGAAGTTCTTGGAAATGGTACAAAGACAAAAAGCCGTTTTCAAGAAGGACATTTATTCAACTGCCAATCCGAGCAACCAGTTTGAGCTTCACAGAGTAGGACTTTAACGTTTTGGAATATTGACAGCAGGACATGTTGGTCATTGTAACTCATGATCAATATCCTTATCGGGGGAAAACCTGCGACCAGCAAGAGAACTCAGCTTCAGTCACATCCGGAGCAGATTACAGGCGCGTTCACACCAACCCTGTTTAATCCAGGACTTCATTTCAGTGACTTTCTTACTTTCTTTCTGAGCAGTGGGAATGGTGTGGACTAGCTGGAGCCAGCAGGGGGCGGTAGTGCAACTTCACAGATGCCATTGGCAACAGCTGTTGAAACCAAGTGAAGAAGAAGAAGAAGAAGAAGAAGAAGAAGAAGAAGAAGAAGAAGAAGAAGAAGAAGAAGAAGAAGAAGAAGAAGAAGAAGAAGAAGAAGAAGAAGAAGAGAAACAGTCACCAGGGACGACGAGAGTGTTGGGAAACGAGGTAGATAGGTAGAACCAGCAGATGGCGGTAATGCAACTTTATGGATGCAAACTGCCGTTAAACCAAAAAGAAAAAGAAGAAGTAGAAGGGACTTTCTGGGAAGTCTGCTGCGTTTGTTCAGGTGTGAACGCTCCCCGGACTCTGATCCGGTTCCAATGTGAACAAATCAGCGGAGTTTCCAGTGGACAGAGCGAGAGGACATGAGATAGAGAGCAGTGCATTCTGGGTAGCGCACAAATAAAGAGATGTGACGCTACAATTAAGTGAGAGAGTAAAACATTACATAAGGAAGTGAAGGTAGCAGACACACATTCTAGTCTTTAGCTGAGCGCTAGACTTCCTGAAACACACTGCTGTCAGAGGCTTTTTCAGATTCACAGACTAAAGTTTGTAGTCAGGAAATTCTTCATTTAACTGCGACTGTTGCACCAGTTACAATCATAGTTTTACACGATTGTTTCTTTCAAATCTGTCTTGACGTGGCCGTGAATTTTGAGTGGATATAATTTCTCTTTGGCTGAATGTCTTGATGAGTTCTGTCTGCTCTGATAATTGGACCACAGATGAGGACCACCTCACCTTGAACTCTGAGTAAATGTGTGTGTGATTAGTTTCTGCTCCCAGCAGCAGCAGAACTGTTAATGAGCTCCTTGAGAATTACAACTTTTACAGCCACACAAAGTTGTAACGCACATTAGACACCTTCACTTTTAATATCAACACAAAAACTATTTACAGAGAAAGAGTCTGTGTGGAAATGTTTAACAGCGTTGAGATATTTGATAACTTGGGTCCTATTTCTGCCATATTTTTTATTTTTTTTAGGAAATTAGTTTGAGTGGCTCTTCTTGTCTTCTGCCCTGATGGATGACTGACCACTGCCCTGGAATGAACTATGTATAAAGAAGGTTATAGTGTGAATTAGAACTGTGCTGTCGGTTTTCTTTCTTTCTTTCTTCCTGCTCTTTCCAACAGTCAGTAAATCAGCCAGTAACATCGTTGAATTGATAATCAGCTTCATATTCATGCATCTGCAGTGAAACAGAGACACACAGTGTAAAATAACGCCAAACGTGTGACTTCTTGGTGGCGTGTGCGATAAATCCGCTGCGTGTTCGGGGCAGAATGCAGCCCAGCTGATGAAGCAGGTGTGTTCTGCACACAGCGTGCAGCTCTGCACACATCGCTGGACAAGCTCCAGGAAGAAGAGAAAATAAACAAAGCATGCCACGACAGGTTTTGGCATCGAGACGGAGCGTGTGATGTGACGTTATATTTCATTTCATAACAGTCTGTACACTTTACCACCAAGCCCAGCAGCGCTGAGAAAAAAAAGAGCTCATGTAATTACTATTAGCTTTACTTTTATACTGGACTGGCCTTTATTTTCATGCTGGTTTGAGACGACAGCCACAGGCATCATACAAGTGGTTCGCTTAATTTATTGACCTTACAAATAGGGGGAAATGGTTTTGTTCAATCAGAGAGGTGCTGATGATCCGTTCTGTCACTTACAGAGCAGCTTCTGTCATATGTGGAGTAAGAGTCATGAAACACCAGAAGCTCTTTATCAATACTGACCAGGCTTTTCACCTCCTGGTGAAACATGATCATAGGAGCTGCATTCAGAATCTGCTGTGTCTGTGTGAGCTGGACTGGCTCCGCCCACACATGCCCATCTTGGGAAGAGGAGGAAGTACTTCCTCTCGTGGTGCCATGTGCCAGAGCAGAGCTGCCTCATTGTGGGAGGAGTCAAAGGGATTGATTGGGATTCCTCGGTTATAATAAGAAAGGTGGCAACTTTACCACATGACATGATGACATGTGAGCCTTCAGGGAGCTTTGGAGGATAAAACATAATTGTATGAAGTTACAGAAACAGTTTATCATGAAGCTATTTAGAAAAAACCGAACAGCTGAAATACACAAATATATATATATCACAACTACGCCCTTTGACCCTTTGCACTTTGTCGACAGGCACTGATCCACAGATAAAACACATCCTGTGAACATATTTCAAGGTCAGAAGTAGAATCAATGGATAAGGTTTTTTCTTTTTGACTTTAACATAGAGTAATGCATTTTGTTTGCGTTGCTGAATTGTAAAGAATATCAAATGTAATGACAGCAAACGTCTGCTGCTGAACACTGTGAATGTTTACAAGCTTTTCAAACCGCAGCTAAATGTGAGGTGGAAGCTTTGAAACATTTACTTTGAACACGAGCTCCAGTTTTATGTTGTCTGCTTTAAACCTCTTGTTTGTTCTCCATCTCTTCACCTGCTCAGGTGACTGTCAGTCACCGCAGCAGCAGGAAGACAGACTCACTTTATCTTTCCTCTCATTCCACCTCCTTTTACTTGGTGTGTTTGAGGCTGATGAGCCACGGTGAGCAGCTCGAACTCCAGATTGTCTGGACTGTGGAGCCACTTCAGGCTCTGAACCAGATGCTGCAACCTGGAGGAGCAAAAGAGCCGTTTTCACAATTTGCCAACAGATAAAATTTGCCTCGAAATACAAAATGTGTAAATTCTCTGAAATTAAGAAGAAAAAAAAAAACGTTTCAAAAAAATTGTTATACAAACAAAAGTGTTGGATGAATTCATTATAGTGTCTTAGGTACATTTTAGATGTATTTATTGTATCTTTGGCCTTCATAGAATCTCTTGTAAGACATTTGAAGAGATTTTTCATCTTTTTTTCATTGATTTTCCAACTAACTTCATTTCATGCAGCTTACCTGTTTGAACTTCTTATAGCCGCGGTGCCTTTCCTATTGGTGACAGCAGTTTTAGCAATTTATTTCTATCTTTTTGTTGTCACTTTTCCCCCATTTCTTAAATTATTCTTTTTTTCCTGTTCCCCTTTCCTTTCTTTTCCTTTAACAATTTTTACTGTATTTTTTTTAATTATTAATCAGTTTTAGCTATTTCATCCTTTCTTTTGGCCAGTCCGTCTATTCTACCTGTTTTAGCTCCTCGACTTTATTCAGCCAGTTTTAGCCGGGCGATGGAACTATTTTTGAAAATCAGTGTGTCATGCAAATAAAATAAAAATGTTTATTCAGGATTAATTTTCTGAAAATGTCAGGGAGCCGCTACAGAGGAGCTGAAGAGCCGCAGGTTGCAGAACCCTGCTGTACACAGAGCGAGCGTTCAGTGTGTACGGAGATTCATTCTTTAAGCATGATAAGATCAGAACGTCTCAGAAAATGTCTTCACATTTGCAGCGTCTCACTGCTCGACTACCAGTAGTTATTTTGGTCGAAGTCAGCAGTGGAGGATATCGTGGCTTCATGTGGCCCGACTGTCCAGCCGCTCAGTACAGCAGCAACCCGAAGCCTTCAGGCAAGCAGCCGTGATGAACACAACACGCACGGTGTTTTCACCGAGTCGTCCCAGTCGAGTATAGTCGGCAGGAAACGGCTGAGCCACAACATCCACAACAAGTTTAACTGAAGAATCAAACACTGAGGTGTGTGGGTTAAGGTTCGCGGCGCAGCAAGAGGCCAAGAATTAAGATTGTGGTGCAACTCTGGGTTTCTCTGCCTGAACTTTATCGTCGACTGGAAAGGCCACAACAGATTTTATGTTTCTATGTTTAAGCTCAGGGTCAGAAACTTTGTCAGACACGTCGTAGTAAAGATTGCAGTGAAGGGAAGGTGTGTGTGTGTGTGTGTGTGTGTGTGTGTGTGTGTGTGTGTGTGTGTGTGTGTGTGTGTGTGTGTGTGTGTGTGTCCTGCTCCCTCTGTAGAGGACAGGGAAGAGGGACAGAAAGTTATTTGGACTAAAACGACACTTGAGAACACTTGATGTGAAGCAGTGCGTCTCGGCTGACAGCAGCCGGCAGGTAATTCTGAAGTTTCATGCTTCCTAAGCACCGCAGAGCCCCGTGGTCCTTCCCTGAGCTCGCTGCTGTCCTCGGCAGACGCCGCTCGCCACAGCCGAGCACGCCGCCTCCCTCAGGACCGTCTTTTCTCCTCCTGCTGACACCGACCCCGCGGCCCTTCCTTCTCTCGCTCACCTTGCCGTCACTTTCCAGCGGAGCCTCGGCCTGGGGCGGCGATCTGGGACTTGAAGGGCACTCTGAAGTTTAGCAGCGTCTGCCGTCATCCTTATCTTTTTGATGACCTTCTTCGACCAGCTTCACTCTCCGTTCACTTCCTTCCCCGTGGCGGCGAGGAGCCCAGCGTGGACGGAGAGTTCAGGCTCCGAGGAGGCGGCGGGGTTCAACCCTTCCATGGCCCGTCCTCGTGCACCCCCACTAAAAGCTTTGTTCCCGTATTACACGCCACTTACATAATTCACGTCCTCGCTCCTCGAGTGGTTCGTACACTTCTAAAATGTGGCACAAGAATAGCAGTCCCAGTTGGCCATGTGACTCTGTCAGGGAAATAAAAAAAAGGGGCTTTTCACGGCTCCATTGTACTTCTAAATAAAGACGTCTCAGGCATCAGGGACCTTCGGTCAGCAGTAGAGACGGTTTCTAAAATAGTCTTTAAAAACAACTCAAAAATAACTTAAATCAACACCAAGGACATAAACCTGCTTTTCATGACCGATGACGGCGGAGAGAGTAAACACCATCAGACCAGGAGCTGCTGCTTCATTTCAGCTGATACTTACTGAGCCTCAAATCCATGTTTTCTCCTAAGTCATAATAAGGCAAGAAAAAAGGTATTTAAAGAGCCCCATTCCGAAACATGCAATTTACAGGGCGATACCAAAGAATAAATCAAAGCTTTATATAGAAATAATATAAATAAAGTAAAGCTTTACAAAGAAACTAAATAAATGAATTAAACTTTACAAAGAAACAATATAATTAAATTAAAACTTTACAAAGAAATATAAATTAATTAAAAGTTGACAAAGAAATAATATATATAATTAAAGCTTTACAAATAAATAATATACAGTGAATACATTAAAGCTATTGCTTATTCTAAATTCTGTGCAAATGAAAATGTTTTCAGAGGAACTAATAATATAAATGTTAATTTACTGCTCATTTTAGTTCACATGCTACTTTCCAATAGTCCAAAGAAATCTGGTAATATGACACAAATGTATAAAATAAAAAATGTAGAAATTTTAAAGACCATTTAAATCTTGGTTTGATTTTAAGCCTGACCGTGTTTGGGGCAGTTTTTATGCATCAAACACTTAATTGTCTGTTTTTTGTTGTTTTAGAAACATCTCAACAATTAGCCAGAACTGCAGTCTCTGTCCATCTGCTCATTTTCTACCTCATCACCGATGAAATGATTAATGCTGATTGGGTAAAAATCCTTTTTTTTCTCATAGACTGTAAGTTTGCTATTTGTAAAGCACGTCTGAGGGTTTTAACAGGAGTTTAACCTGTGGAGGTGTTGGAGAACCGACAGTGAGGTGGAACACCGTGAAGCAGCTGCTGTGCAGAAAGTAAAGTCTGCTGAAACACCTTCAGGTGTGGAAACTGGAGAAACTTTAGACAAGAGAAGCTCGGCGTGATAAAGTCCTTGGGTTCGCAGCTGATGTGAACAAACTTTTTCTGTTGTGTTTTCTTTCTGCTCATAGCAGCTCTGAACCAGGAGAATATGCTGGTCTCTGTAAATCAAGATTTCTTTTTGTAAATGTAGAGGGGAAATATCTGTTTTTATAAAAACCTGGTGAGTGTAAACGTGGCGGCCATGTTCCACACCAGCTTTTCTTCTGCTACGTAGTTTTGAAACTAATCATTTTGCTTTCTGATATTAAATTCTAAGGTTGTTGTTTTTTTTTACTCTTGACTATTAACCAGAGTTTATTTCAGTGCCACACTCCAAAGTCTGGCTGAATTGAAAGACCTCAGCCACTCAGTGAAAACCAAATAGTTCTGTGGCATTGGGTCCACTCCATCTTTAAAGACACAATTTAGGAGAAAAAGCCACTGGACCCCATTTTAATAATGTATCACACAACAGGTTCTGAAGCCCAGTCAGAATAAACAGCATCAACATATAATGACTGAACACCGTGAGGCCATCATTTTCTATATCCAAAATGTGAAAATCTATATTTTCACAAAAGAAGCAGCATCACAGGAGTTTTTCCCTCATTTTTCTCTGTTAATCGGTTCTTATTGTCCCGCAGGAGCCTGTCACTTGGAAACAAAGCCAAAGTCAACTGATTCAACGGGAACTAAAATAAATAACTAAATAAATAAAAGCTCTCAAAGTGACGGCTACCAAAGCGTACAGCCCGGACGGCAGCGAGGCGATATTATAATGGCTGTCAGGGCACCGCCGCTGTTCACATCTACAGCCGGAGAACCGAGAGGAAGAAACAACAACAAAGAGTCTCGCCTTCAAATAAATCAAAATGACCATCCAGCAGTTCTCACAGTGGATCGCAGTTAGTATGAGAAGGTGTCTGACGCTGAAGTCACCAGAGGTTAAATCTGTTTCTGATTTCATTGAAATGTCTCTGCGCCGTGTCATCTGTCAATTCCACTAATTTGTTGTTTTGTGTTCCTACTGAAGGAAACCGCAGGGACGAATAATGGAACTACAGAGGACAGAACTGTGAATAACCACAAGAGTGTTTAGAATCACAACAGATTTGTTACAAGCTGCTCCAGAATGGTGAAGGTGCCTGCAATCGATAAAGCTTATAATTAAGATTTACTTTCACTTTTCCTTTGTGGCGACGAACCGTCGCTGAAAACAGTTTGACAGAAAACCAAACTGAGGCTTCAATGACAGGATTCACCTGCAAATCAGAAACTTTGACTTTCAAATGAAGTATTTCAGTCTTTATTGTTCCACGTATCTGCATTTCCAGCAGAAAGTTGCATATCAATTCTGTCTCTGACAAGGTTCAGACTGACGTGATGTCTGATTCTGATTACAAAAGCCCTTTAATAAAGTTCTGTACCTTCCAAACCACACCATGTCATTTTCAGATTCCTGAGAAAATGCTGCAGAAGGATCAACTTTTTTAAAGGTTGAGAGTGAGAAACCTGATTTTTCACCCAAATGTCACATCTTTCTGACTCAAAGCTTGAAGCTTGTCGTAAACTTGCTCTCATCATGTTTGTCGTTTAGACATTTCAGGTGAGTTTTGATTCAGTGGCAGAGAGCAAACAGGATTTAGAATCCTCATTAGTCTCATTAAAAGACACATTGACGAGCGACTAAAAGAAGCCTGATGCTATCGGCAAATCAATTCTCCTGTGAGAGGATCTCAGCCCTGCTTCCTGCCACTGTCAGGGAGCAGTGCAGCCCTGCTTCCTGACAGTGGCAGGGAGCAGTGCAGCCCTGCTCCCTGCCACTGTCAGGGAGCAGGAAGCAGGAAGCAGGGCTGCACTGCTTCCTGCCACTGTCAGGGAGCAGGAAGCAGGAAGCAGGGCTGCACTGCTCCCTGCCACTGTCAGGGAGCAGGGAGCAGGAAGCAGGGCTGCACTGCTTCCTGCCACTGTCAGGGAGCAGGAAGCAGGAAGCACTGCCACTGGCTGCACTGCCACGCCAGCTTTTTAGTCAAACTGAATTCACGTGTCCAGTTTGGGAAATATTAAGCTGCAAAGCAGAATTCAGGATGCGGCATCACAGCAGGTTATGTCACCGTCAGTCAGACTGGATGGACAGAAGGACTTGTGTTTTCTGCTGAGCGGAGAGAAAATGTGTCGTGGTCCGAAGGAAAGAAACCAAGGGGGGGCTGCTCACTGGTGTAGGAGGAGTTTACAGGTTCCTCCTGTTCATGTTTGTTTTTGAGGGTTTTTTTTCCCCACAGTCCAAAACTGTTCATTTGAGAGCAGCTGGTGAATCTAAAATCACAGTTGTGTGACTGTCTTGACTTTCTGTGTTGGGAGTCAGGGTTGAACCTGCCGAGTCAGCGGGATCAGCTTTAATATGCTCCTAAATCTAGAAACATGAGATCTTTTTTCTACTTTATTGACATTTGGCTTCTTTCACAATCATAATCAAGACAAGGAATTGGAAATTACATGTATGAGTGGGTTTGTGCTGCGTTGTGCACTCCTGCACATGTTTTACAGTTTGACAAACAATGACATGAAATGGATCCAGCTTGGCTGTTGGTCGACCTGCTTCTTATTCTGCTGTGGGGGAAAAGACGCTCCGCTATCCCCCACCAGCCTGTGAGCTGCAGAGCCCTTCAGTCCTCCAAGTGAGGAGATGATGCCTCCATGGGAAAACGTCCATCAATGAGCTTTGGCATCCATGACCTGATCTCCGGTTCACTGCTCGTCCTTCATTTTACTGTTTGATGTTGAAGGCTGCAGACCAAGACGAGGCAACAGAAGCTGCAGCTCTGGATACCTTCAACATTTCCCAACCACTGACAGGCGACATGAAAATGAAGAGAGATCAAACATCTGGAGGGTTGAAACTCTGCTTTTTATTGTGATTTGACCAAACTAGAGCTACACTCGGTAGAGTGCAGACCCTCAACACCACATCTGTTTGAAAAATCAAGTCAACATTTATTTTCACAGTTTGTGGGGATTTATTCTGAAACATTTAGCTGTTAACGTCCCGAAAATCTAATCAATTGCTCCTTGGACGATGACGAATTATCCCTGGAGATTTCATGCAATGTGGTTTAATAGTTTATGCCAAGAGTTGGTGAAATACAAACATACAAATAAATAAATAAATAAATACATGCAGACAAAAACATAACCTTCCCCTGACAAAGGAAACAACAGCATCACAGAAAGACAAACTACAAGCAGAGTCCATTGGGCCGCTGGCTCTGGAGCTTTCTGCGCTCTTCTTCACACAAACTGGACTCGGACTTGATCAGGAAGTTGACTCTCACTCAGCGTCTGTGTGAGACTTTCAAAGTAAGAGACCTGCAGTCTGTCTGCACAAAACAGCTCCAGTTCAACAGAACTGGGTCATCACATAAAGTAGGACAGTCTTCTCTCTTACTTGTCTCAAATAAAATGTCTGAATATCTGATAGCGACCAGCAGTGGAGCGATCCATCGATATAATTCAGTTTGTGGTACAACCTTCACCTCAACACCAGAAGTTACTAATGGCCGTGAGATTCTCCACGCAGCAGGCACTACTCCATGTTCAAAGTTGTTGACGATTCTTTAACGTGAACTCACAGGTAAAGTCTCTGACACTCGCTTTTGTACAAACACACACTGAAAAACTTCATCCTGCTGATGTGAAATTACAACACATGTTCAGATTTGGGTAGATGTTTTTTTTTTTTTTGTAACTTGTCCAGACCTATTATTAGTTACAATCATAATTATTTGACATGTTGTGAAATGTGTCACAGGCTCACATCTCAAGCAGTTTATTTCAATAAAAGAAGGAACCCTGTGTGCAAGTATCAGTGATGAAAAACATTAAAAAAAACTATGCTGGTTGTCAGTGTCAGGTTGTGGCTTGAGTTTGTGAAGAAATAGAGTACAGATTGAACAATTTAATAATCATGTCATCGTTTCCGACAACAACGCTCTCCTGATATGAGCTGAAAGAATGTTTAAAGTCAACCCAGGGTTGGAGTTGGGAGGGTAAACGTTTGCAGTTACATGAATTTTGACAAATTTTAAGATCAACCAAACCAAAGAAACAAGGACAGACCGTCATAAGCCGAGCTACACGTGGGGGCAAAATTATTTCTACCCGTCTGTTAATGAAAGAAAAACCGTTAGAGAAATAACTTCAATCTGACAAAAGTAATCCGAATTGCAAATTTAATGAAAATTAAGCAAAGAAAATCCGACTTTGGTTTTGAATTGTGGTTCAACCGAATTATTTAAAAAAATAAAGTTATGAAACAGGCCTGGGCAAAAATTATGTGTGACACTTGACTATAGACACAATTTAATCCACACGTTAAGAAAATGTAAAAATTAACCCCGAGTTCCAAAATGTGCTCTCTAGCACCACCTGGAGACACTAAAACAGCCACCACGGCCCATAGGAATGTCGTAGGGGGATCAAACCAAAACCCAATTGTTCGTCTCACCAAGACCTAAAAATTACACACCGACACCCCTGACCTAAATTCAACAGGAAGTCTGCAAGTTTCTTTTCAAAGTAAGATTTTCACCCAAAAAAGGCCCTCATGCAAATGCTATTAGCTCTGAAGAAGAATACATTTTACCCCCTAAACATGCTCAAATGCTCACCAAATTTGACACACTCATCAAGACTGTCGAAAAATTTAAGAAAATGTAAAAATGAACCCCCACAGTGCTAAAATGTGCTCTCTAGCGCCACCTAGAAACACTAAAACGGCCACCACGGCCCGTAGGAAGGTCGTAGAGATCAAACCAAAACTCAATTGTTCGTCTCATCATGATCTACAAATCACCTGCTGACAGGTTATGGAGACCTTTTAGTATTAGTATTAGTTTATTTAAAATTGGACAGTGCCATTTCATAAAACACATGATTAGACATGGTTAAAAAAGCCAGAATTAGCCAGAGGGCTAGTTCTCATCGGTAGTCCCCTGGCCATGATGTAAAAAAGGCAATCAAATTTAATTTAAAAGTAGGGTGTAAGAGTAAGAAAGAAGAGAAGAGAAGAAAGAGAGAGAAAAACCCACAATACATGTACAATGTAATATAAAATACATATGCAAACACTTACAACAAGTAAGAAAAAATACAACATCACAACGTAACATTTTATCACAACATCACCACAGGCTTATCTTTTAGTTTTGGCAGCTGCAGGTTTTAAATTTTTTTGTGAAGGCCTTGTATGTTGTTAGCAGTTTAACCTCCTCAGGTACTGAGTTCCACACACTTGCACTCCTTACTGACCAGGCCGACTTACTGAAAGTGCTCCAGTGCAGAGGAATATAACAGTCACCTCTGATAGAGCCTCGAGTGACACGCTCAAGGCTGTTTCTTTGGCTGATGAACTCTGCCAGAGGATCTGGAGACCTAACTTTCTGTTTCCAGCAGGTGGCGCTATGGCTGGTGGTTGTAATAGTTGTATGGCTGTGATGAGGACCACGCTCTGAGGATGTCAAAATAAAAGCCCCCACATTTTTCCAAATGAGTATTTTTTTGTTAAAAACTTCAAAATTTAAATTTGATCAATATTCAAATGGGCCAGAGGCCATGATTGGGCCGAACCCGATGGGCCAGAGTGCGAGGTCCCTATCAAGGCTGCTTGCAGCTTTAATGATGTTTGTTGTTCGTTTCTTGGATTCTGATGGAATCAGACATTGCGAGTTGATGATTATTATGGGATGTGTAACATTTCAAGGCCTTTTCACCCACATGTGTGCAGGAAAGCTTCCTTCCTTTTAACTACCCCAATGTTTACTGCCTGAGCAGCTCCTCACGGGGGCAATAAGCATCCCTCATGCCCCCCCATTATTTTCACCATGGTTAGCTCCTTATCAAATGTCAGCAGTCTCTTAATTAGACTGCTTACCGGGAGTCGCCGTCGTCTCAGGAAAGACCGGGCTGATTTCATATCGCAATTAGAGGCGTTGCCGGCGGTGATGGTCAGTGGGTTTCTTCTGAAAGCCTTCGCACAGGGGAATGTCATAATTGTGCCAAAGTCACCGTGTAGTATGTCAGCATTAATTAGGAGTAAACTGTTGGGCAGTGTGAGGTGGAGGAGACACACACACTCTGATCTCAACTCGTCCCGGCGTTTCATTTCTTCATGTGTTTCCAGCACAGGAAGCATCATTATTTCTCTTGTGGTGACGAGGAAGTGAAGCCGGTGGTTCGGCTTGACGATGTCGAAGCTATGAAGCTCAGTACGTCTGGGATCTAACCTCCCCTCCTACACTGTGTGTGGAACACAGCCACTCGGTAGTTGTACTGCAAAACAGGATCTACGAGAAACAAGTAGAGAACGCCACAGGAAAAAGGAAAAACTTAAGCCTGCTCTGGTGGAGGTCTGCACGAGTAACAACGGGTGTTGACATGAGATCCGCTGATGGGACACCGAGGACCGAGGTGCGCTCGTCCGCACTGCAGGGAAAAACCACCCAGTTCTGAGTTTTTGCTCACACTGACTCATATCCCAATTGTTTTGTGTGAAAGCTGCATGTCCGATTGTTTTCACACCAGACTCCGGCCTCCATCATATGTGGGACTAACTAGGCCTGTCGGTCGTATTGGGAAGCCAAATTCTCTGACCTTTTAACTTTGTTTATTTGGGGCATCTGTGTGTTTATGGCGTGCTCATTATCACACATATAATAGTTTTAGGGTTTTAACTGAGATTTGAGGCGTGAGGGTTTTACCTTGTTTGGGCTGGGTGTGTGTGTGTGTGTGTGTGTGTGTGTGTGTGTGTGTGTGTGTGTGTGTGTGTGTGTGTGTGTGTGAAGAGAGGCCACGAGAGAAACCGACTGCAGGGTAACAGACAGATGAGTAACACAATGTGGGAGTTACAGGTGCACACAATGACAGTAGCTTTATTAACGTGTCTCCAATCTGGCCTGCATGAAGGCTGCAAGCTGTCCAAAATGGAGGACTTTGTTTTGTGCTGGGGAGCGTCTTTAAAAATGGCCCAATGTTGAAATTTCTCTTATTTTTCTCTGGAAATGTCAACTCAATCAAATTTCGTCATAAGATATTAAACTAAGGAGTAAACTTTTTTTTCTTTTTTATTTTGCATTTACAAGGCACCGTTTTGAATTCAATGTATGTTTACACAGAAATGGTAGAAAAGCTGAAAATGTCATGCCAGGCCATGAGTTGGCCCTTTAATTTTTTTTCCGCAGAAAATAATACATAATAAACATCAACAATGGCAGTACACGGGCATTCATATGAACAAACAGCAAAGTTGGATTTCTATAACGGGTGACATCTCAGCTGCCATTGTTGTTAGTGTCCGTGTATTCACACACGCAGAAGAACCATCAACTACGGCTTCGGTGCGAATATGCTGTAGGGGCATTTTCAAAAAGTTGCTTTTTCTTCCGCTTACAGACTGAGTCAGAGCGTTTTCGAAAAGTTCCACCTTGGGGGACGTTTTCAAAAAGTTGCATTTCCAGTGGCTCTGAGTAGCACTGTTGTGTAAACGGACCCCCAGAACACGATGGAAGTTTTCCGTTTTTACTTGATAACATCATGTAAATGGGACCTGGATGTTTTTATGCTGTTACCTTGGTGATCCAGCCCCCATAGAGATAACATTTGGTACGATGTGGCCAAACTTAGACTTTTAACATAGACTTTTAAAAGTTTATGTCTATCAAATAGATTATAAACTTGTGTAGATGATCTATTTTCTTGTAAAACTATTCATAGTGTATAGAGAGAGAGAGAGAGAGAGAGAGAGAGAGAGAGAGAGAGAGAGAGAGAGAGAGAGAGAGACTACATGGATATTACTTTATGAATCAATAAAAATATAAAAATGACTTTCATCCGCACTGGATTTCTCTCTGCCTATTTCATGGGAACATTTTAAATTACTGACAGTTGATGAATAATGTATTTTAAGACTCTAAAGGTTGGAACTGTTTATTTTTACTAAACCATGAATCAGTTTTGTCTCAGTTTTCTTGTTTGTTCCAGTCCATGCATATTTAACTTTCAGTAAAAAGAAGTCTGATAATGAAGAGAATGAAAAACATTTTAACAATTTAAAAAGAATCCAAATTTAATGTTTAGTGTCCGTGGTGAATCGTTCAGGTGTTACAGGCTGAATTCATCATTAACACCATATTTCTGTGCTGTTGGTCGTACAGCGTGAGTCGTCGTGTAATAAACCTTAAGTTCATCAAATATTATCGGCTTTCAAGGTGTAAACGGTTGCAGATGAAGCTGTTTACATCAAATCCAGAGAAACTGCTGTGGTCTGTGTGTCATCGTTTTCACTGTTTATTTATTTATTTTATTTATTTGCTGTTGCTTTTCAGGGACCATGCACCAAAACCATTAATCTTAAAGGCAAGATGCTTTGTACCAGATTTAGCCATTTGCTTTTTTCCGGCAGAAACTCATCATTACAATACAAATATAGCCTAAAGTAGCATTAGCAGCATTAGCAATAACCATTAAAACTCATCACCTGGTTTCCTGAGATTCATACAGGTTAATTGGAATGCTTGACATGTCATTACATAAATCTGGACGCCACGCCGGTCAGCACCAGGGTTAGGGTCAGTTCCAGATGTTTTCAATTGAATGATATGATGTGTGCTGCGGACCTGTAGGCCAGGTCACCTCGTAAAAGATCTCGAGCTCAATGGGTTTTATTTCCCTGGTTAAATAAAGGTTATTATTATTATTATTATTATTATTATTATTGTCATTATTGTTGTTATTATTATTATTATTATTATTATTATTATTATTATTATTGTAGTTATTATTATTATTATTATTATTATTATTGTTGTTATTATTGTTATTATTATTATTATTGTTATTATTATTATTATTATTTTGTCAGATGAGAAGATTTGACAGTACGTGGATCTTTGGTGTTTTATAGAAGGTTATTTGAATGCTACAGCTGGAGAGAGAGAGAGAGAGAGAGAGAGAGAGAGAGAGAGAGAGAGAGAGACAGCAGCACTTCAACTGTTTATTCCTCCAAACTAACAGTAACTAATTACATCATAGTATTCAGTTACAAGTAATCCATCATTACTTTATGAAGTGGTTCTTAAAACGAGGTCCCAAAGCGTTTCTTTCTGCAGGAACACAAACTAAAGATCCCAGTGAAGCATTTTCTCCTTTTAGAGAATCACTCGTGCTCGTTGACCAAACCTCCGACTGACTGACATCATTTTTACTTTCGGAAGGTTTTGGTCAAACGCTGATATTTGGGAGGTTCTCACTGAAATCCATTTTGGAGGAACAAAGCCACAGCCACGAGATTGATCTCCTCACACTTTGTGACTATAACGAGTTCTTTTTGCACTCTTGCTGTGTTTTCCAGCTCGTGTTCTTAATCTTTGTCTCTCTCCGTGACTCTGACGAATCTCTCCCCCACAACTCGCTCCAATGTGGGATTCAGCGTTTTGCCACCAGACTCAGCGGGTGATTGGCTGATTAGAGGAGCACTTTCTCAGTCTAATATGTAACCATGGCGACATCGTTAATGTGTCTTTGTTAAACGACAGCGGCAGAGTTCGCGCGCTCTGAATGTGACGCTGCTTTTGTGCTCTCAACAAATCATGTTTTCCTTCAAACCTCGGCTCTAATTAATACGTTTGTGTTGTATTCTATAGGATTCAGTCAGATTAAGCCATTAGTGTAACAGGAAAGATAATGATGATACAGTTGAATCAACAACGCTTTTGTTGAGAGACCACTTTCTCATTATTTTTCTATTTTCATTCACTAATTGGAATCAATTTAATTGTTCATCAGTGATTTGCTTCCATTCAATGTTGGTGCGTATAAAACTTATCATCCTAATGAAAAGACCCCACCCCCTCATGAAATATAGTCAACCAGATATTCTCATTTGCATGGGTTTTTGTGTGCACGCTTCCCGGCAAACAAATGCAATGATTAAATGCTGTTTGCATTTCACCAGCGCCTCTGTTGACATTGAGAGATGTTTGAATAACGGCTTCGGCTGCCCATCGCACAACTTTTAGTTTCCAAAGTCAGGTGAAACGGAGCCGGTCCCTCTCCACACAGACAGATGGCAGCTGAGTGAAGCCACGCCGGTTAATATTTAGGGTGCATGCTAAACGACCGCTCCAGCTTCAAAGGGCATATGGCTCAAGTCATACAGGAATTATATGGCTGGCGGGAACAGAAGGCCAGTATCTTCTTCACCTTTTAAGCTGACAAAACAGCCTTTGCATAATAAATTACGACGCCCATTGTTCTGGTGAAAAGGTGACAACTTTGCTGACTGTTAGTTTGCCCGGTGGGAGCTTCTCAAGCTGGCGAAGCGCAGCGCCTGGTTAAAGCCCACGTTTACACGCTTCAATCTGCTAATCATGACGGCTGTCAGAGGAGGAGGAGCAACATCAGATCCTAATGACAAGCTTATGTATTGTTTGCATACACGATCTGCACAATCTCTTAAAAGTGACATATTGCTGTGTGAGGGCAATATTCCGACGCCATCTGTGAAATCACGATAAGTCTGCCGTGGAGCGTTGGAGGGGGTTTAGGAACACGGCAGCGCGAAGTCTCAGGAGGCAGAGATTCAATCTGTGGCAGCGACAGCAGGATCACACCGACAAAACACACCTCAGGCTGAGTTCCTGGAAAAGCTGCCTAATTAGTTTGAGGCGTGTTGACCAAGTTTGTTGAATGTCAATAAAGGAAAATTTGGTTCATTTGTTCTCGTTCACATTCTTCAAAGTAGAATGGAAGTTCTTTTCCGAGTGGAGCCAGGACACAGACCCTCCCTCGCAGAATAACTTTTATTGTTGTAAGACCAGCGTGTTACCGCCGGACCGTCAGAAAGTGTGTTCAGTCAAATCACGCGCCGTTGTTCACTTCCATCAGTGATTCAAGAATTTAATGAGAATGTTGCACAAACCTGTCGTGGTCAATTTGGTTCATATGTAAGTGACGAAACACGAGCTCAACATTTAGAAGGAATGAGTGTGAGCTTTACACGACAGACACCAGACCTGAACACACACAGCCTCCTCAGCGTCGACGTTCAGATTCAGAGTGCGTATGATTGGTTAATCTGAGACAAAGAGGAAATCAATCTGTCATATTAGTATGAAGAAGCTTTGATTTAGATTGTTCATGTGTCCCTTGCCTGTAAATTGACCAGAAGATATTTGCTGAAAGTCTCTGACAGTTTGAACCAGAGTCTCTCTGCTGGTTCTTTTATCAAACGATGCTTCTCAAAGACTTTTCAGATTCTCAGGAATCGACGCTGCTGAAAAACACACATTTCATCTGTTCAATTTAAGTTGTATAAAACAGCATTGAAGTTAAAAGAAATTCCAGCTGAAGAAGCGTTAATATCTGAAGGTGAGCAGACTGAGCTGATAATCAGTCAAGAGAAGCCTCATTGTTTTACAGCCGGCAAACACAAAGGCATCGGTTCAGCTTCACACAGGAGATATTTAAATCTACTGGTACGTCGCCAGAGTCCTCATTTCTGAAGGAGATGACATTCAGAAGAAACTGTGCTGATTTTGGAAAGTCTTTTTTTTATTCTTATCTACCCAAAGCTTTGGCCCTGATGTGCAAATGCAAATGACATTGCAGTGGGGCCATGTGTTCCCCCTGGGAGCGTTCCTACTTCTTGGGAAATTACAGTTCCGTCATCTTTTACTGGCTAAAACACTTCAGTTCTCGGGGCTTTCATCAACACATTTAGCGTCCCACCAGGGAACACAACACACCGGACCACTACTACAACATATTAAATGATGCCTATAGCTCTGTTCCTCCTGTAGCTGTGGGACTCTCTGATCACCACCCACTTAATCTTCCTCCTACATGGTCGACTCTAAAAATGGAAAAAAAAAAACTTGTGGTCCAGACTGCGAGGAGATGGACCAGAGAAGCAAAGCCGGAGCTGCAGGCGTGGGTGAACTCGCTGACACCGTGACACAAGTGTTTTATGAGTGTGTGTGGGCTTGTACACAAGCAAAAACAATAACTCCTGCTATATCGCAAAATTTGTGAAACAAAGGTTTGATGAAGGAGGCTCACAGGCGTCAGATCAGAAACAGTGACAATCCAGTGGGAGAAAAGAAAACTGCAGTTCCTGGTGGACTTAGGTCCGGGTACCGGCGCATGGTTCTTAGATCTTGATGAGACGAACAATTGAGTTTCGGTTTGATCTGTACGACCTTCCTACGGGCCGTGGTGGCCGTTTTAGTGTTTGTAGGTGGCGCTAGAGAGCACATTTTGGCACTATGGGGGTTATTTTTTTTATATTTTCTTATATTTTTCACCAGTCTTGATGAGTGTGTCAAATCTGGTGAGCATTTCACCATGTGTAAGGGGTAAAATGTATTCTCCTTCAGA
This sequence comes from Lipophrys pholis, assembly GCF_963383615.2. Lineage (NCBI taxonomy): Eukaryota > Metazoa > Chordata > Actinopteri > Blenniiformes > Blenniidae > Lipophrys > Lipophrys pholis. Next base: position 1,159,152 of record NC_137634.1, read on the forward strand.
GGTAATAGCGTTGATTGATTGCGTGACTGAGTCGTGCAGCTTCTCGGGTTTCCAGCGTCCAGGTGACGAGCAGCATGGCCGCCTCCAGCGCAGAAAGCTTTATTGCTTCTGTCAGGGTCCAGGAAAGAGACGAACAAGATCGTCTTCACAAACATCAACAAGGAGGAGGTGAAACCAAACAAAGGCACGAAGATTTAGTTCCACACTTCGTGTTTCCACATTTTCGACTGCTGAAATCCCCTAAAGTCTCCAGAAACGTCGCCATGAAGTTGTAAAGATGCAAACAGTAATTCTGAGTTACTGTCGTGGGAAGAAGAAGAAATGCAGGAATTTAAGGCTTTGAGTGAAATTAACATTAAGATAAATTACATGAAAGTTTTACGGCTTTTCTGCTTCTCCCAGACTCCAAAACCTTCATTTCCCAGTGGGAACTTCCCAGTTTGAAGACAACCAGAGGCTCATTTCCCACTTGGAAGTGGGAGCTTTAAAAAGACGAACAATGAACGTACCAAAGTTCCAGTTGTTTGAAATCAACACTATTCACTGATCATTGTCCTGAAAGTCCAATCAGATGTTACCCAACAGCTTCCTGGAGAGCAGATCACAGCGCAACACTCTTTATTCTATTGGGGGGGGGGTAACATACAATACCCTCGTTGTGCTACATATATTATTTGCAGTTATCACACTGATCCAAATACTTTACAACTGTTATTGGATTAAACCAGCCTGAGCTGCTTTTTTGATGATTTAAATGTGGAGGAAACAAAGTGATGAAATCTAATCATTGAGATTTACATTGTGCTTGTACTGCCTTTGTGTCTCTGTGGGGAAATCGTCTTCATCATCTTCTTTCACCAGACATCAGCAGGAAGTGATTACAGAAAATCCCCTCTTTTCCTCCAGAAAGGACCGTTTGTACACTTTTAGTTTGAAGGTGTCGGTGCGACCAGGTACCAGGAGCCCCTCACGTCTCACCACAACATAAAACAGCAGCTCAGCCATCGATTCTCTTACAAATCAGTACGGAGGCCAGCAGTGGGGGTTCCTACCCCACGTCAAAATACAGAAATACCTCTAAAAGACGCATGTTGGTAACGATCAGACAGAAAAGAAGTGTTTCCTGGAGGAGAGCATCAGAACCAAAACACACCTCAGTTTGTTTTACAGCAAACGTCAGGGTCTCATCATTTCAGCTGACGTACAGCAGACGAGCGTCAGCAGCTGTACACACACACACACACACACACACACACACACACACACACACACACACACACACACACACACACACACACACCCACACACACACACACAGCAGCAGCAGCAGAAAGTGGAAGTCCACTAAGGCCACGCTTGTTTTCTAATTAATGAGAACTTCTCCAACCTCCTCAGAATCTCACTGCTAATGAGCCTCTGTATCTCCACACTTCACAACTTTTACTTATCTGCTGAACCTTTCGCCCAATACGGTGGAGTTTGGAGGGCAGAGGTTTACTCGCAAACGAAGAAGGAAAACAAAAAAAAAGGCACATTAATTCAAACTCCTCGTCCTGCTTTTTTATTAGAAATTAAATGAAATTAATGAAAAAAGACAAACTAAGAGTTTTACTGTGTTTGAGTCCAACACGTAAATAAAACCCAACTTTCTACCCAAATGTCACCAGTGAAGTACAGTGCGTCCTCGTGTATGCGTGACCTGGTGAAAACACAAAAACAACAGAAATATGGACGTCTGAAAAAGCCTGACAGTTTAAATCTAAACTGTTTGGAGTTGAGTTTTAAAGACTGGAACCGGAAAATAGCCTGAAAAAAGTGTAAGATAACAGCTACTCATTTCACCTTAAAATCCAGGGAGCGCTGACAAACACAGACTTTCAAGGCACCAGAGAGAGAAATCAGTAAAATAACGAAATGTGAAATCCAGAATTTGAAGAACAGAGAACAAGATGAAACGCTCTTGTTTAACTATTAAACAATGTTTGGCATGAGGACGCAAAGTCATGTCAGAGATGTTACAAAGGAAGAAAACTCCTGATTAATATTAGAAATTAATTTCAGTGAGAGAGAGAGAGAGAGAGAGAGAGAGAGAGAGAGAGAGAGAGAGAGAGAGAGAGAGAGAGAATCAGATTTAGACAGACATTTGATAATAGAGGAGAAGGTTTCTATAATTTGTTTTTTGTTTTACCAAGAAATAAGAGAAAAATATGAAATATGATGCCTTCGTAAAGCCGGCGTCACTTTTCTTGTTGCAGATTCAGTTTTTTTTTCCAGGAATTATTTAAATAAGGAACCTTCATCAGTCCCTGATGCTCCGTCTCCCCGATGAGCTTAAATTCATTTATACCGGGATATTTTCCTGAGAGACTGGAACTGAGAGGAGGAGAAAAGTGCTGTGAAGTCCTTGAACTAAACAAACGAACGGCGGGCGCATTGAAACAATAATGAAGTGATGTGTTCGGTTCTTAATGCACTTGATAGAAGAGGCTCAGTTTGATTTGCACATGTTCAGATCGCTTCCGTTTTTTTTTTATTGTTTTGCCGATGAATAAATGTTGGATATTTTCATGGGTTGAGACCTTCAGTAAGCCCCTATTCTGGTCATTGTGCTTTTGTTTTAATTCGCTTCTTTATTCCATTTGATTTCAGTGAATTCTGAGAGAAGCTCTTGTGCTTTCTCAGTCTGGACGGATCAATAGATTTCAAACAGATTTCCAGGAACCAAAGAGCCTCAATATAACAACGACCATCGTTCCTGTGTCGAACATAAAAAAGGAGAAAATAGCCCCAAAACCAAAAGAAGTAAATCAACACAACTCGAACAATTGATTAGTTTGTGAAATCAATGATGCTGTTATAGTCCTGCAACCTGTGCTCGCTGTTAACGTTCCCATCTTCTGGAACAGTTACTACGACACACAACTCCTGTTTGCCTCCTTCACGTCTGCCTGTTTTATCAGCTCTACAGAAACACGTGTGTGTGTGTGTGTGTGTGTGTGTGTGTGTGTGTGTGTGTGTGTGTGTGTGTGTGTGTGTGTGTGTGTGTGTGTGTGTGTGTGTGTGTGTGTGTGTGAGAGATGCTTCACATCCTCTGAGTGACAGAATGAGGAGAAGCTCTGAGAAGAAAAGATGTGCTGTCAAATAAACCCCATAAAGTATGTCTGAGGAGCTTTGGCACCGACCTTCTAGATTTTACTATATATTTATTTTATAGTGAAAATCTCATGTGTCATTCCCGATGCCGAAATCTGTCCGTCCATACGAAGCGCCGAAGTCTGTGGATGAGCAGCGAGACGCCGGCTGTGTTGCTTCATCCTGATAATTCTACCTGATGATAATTAATAACGAGCCGCCGGCGAGGCGCTCATGCACGCCACCCGCTGCACCCTCCTGGCATTTGACAAAGCCGCTTTGAAGACGGCAGTTACACGTGTGAGATGAACAGAAACATGATGTGAACTGGGAATTTGCGTTGCATTCAAGCTTCATCAGGTGTGCGACTGGCTTCATAATACGTTTAAAAAAAAAAAAGAAGAAGAAGAAAAGAGTGGGTAGTGATGTGCGGCCTGATGTGGAGCTGGAGCTCCACGAGGTTCCAGGAGGCTCTCAGGAGAGATCACAAGTCATTAGCCGTTGCTTCAGGGACCAGAGAGCCCGAGTCTATTGAACAGCTCATTAATGTTTTTGCTCCTTTGACACCGACAGGAAGAGTAGCGGAGAGATGCCCACGGGCATCGCTGTGCAGGTGGGCTGGAGCTGAACAAAGGACGTGGAGGATAAAACTGAGCGAGACGAGTGAGACGGCTGCCAGACGGACGGTAAACGTCCAAAGACTTCAAACGCCGGTGAGAGACGAGGCGACGGGAAGCAGGAGGAGCGAGCCCACTTCGTCTGTGAAGGAGTCATGTGACCACAGCCACTGATCAGCAGACCTGAGAACTAAAAAAAAAAAAAAACTTCCAGATGGTTTCTGTTCATGCATGTGGGGCAGTGGTGGCTTGGTGGTGGAGGCGGGAATTTATATTGGCATAGATATGCAGGTTAAAATGGATTTTTCAGTCGGTTTGAAGATTTAAACAGCGACCAGGTCATAGATGTTTATCCCAACCAGCCTGCAAACACCAACAAAGAACCTTCCTGCTGCGCTTTGGAAACTGGAGACATTTTCATGGGAAGTAAAACTGAAATCTTTGAGTATTCCTCTCAATTTTCAACTTACAATGACTTGTGCTTGAGTGTCTCTTCGCTAAATGAAGTATCATCGTGAATGAAATACTCAAGAACTACAGGAACGATGTTGTATTTGCTCTGAGTCTGGATCAAACGGGGTCCAAGTCTCAATGTAGCTGCAGGCTTGGGACATGATTTAAAGGGTGCGGGTCAGATTTAAAAAGGGAGTTTCAATAGAAATAATCCATTTTAAAATGTGACGGTGGTCCTGATCGAGGGTCTGCTCCCAATGTTCAACACCTCCGCGTTCAATCACCAAAAAGAAAATGTTTTATCAGTGAAGTCCTCAGCTTCACTCCCCACGCCGTCCTCCTCCGCCTCTGGGCGCTCGCTCTCCGCTCGGCAACAACCATTACGACTTGATTAAATGTGGCGTAATTAAACACAAGTCCTGTGGATGAAAAGTCCTGGGATGCCAAGAGGCAGCGGGATTCCACTCCAAAGGCTGACGGAGGCGCCGCGGAAACGCTTAATCACAGCTTAGCCTGGGAGCGGCGCTCCTGACGGCCGCGTTCACCTCCGTAGATAAGTGACTGTCATCTGTTCCCCCGGTGTGACAGCCACTTAGCATGTAGCATTGCTCACCTCTCCGCAGACGCCCCTGTCATCCCTGCCAGGTGAGAACAGCGATACCTGTCATCCCGCTCCAGCTTAGCGCTGACAGCAAGCCTGCATTAAAACACAGAATTAGTCACTTCATCAAGAGCGAGGGAGAACCCGCTGACAGCGGCGAGCCGGGGCGCTCTGTGGAAAATCGCTAATGGGCCTGAAGACGCTTCTTTCCAGACGTGGAAATGCCGTCGCAGGCTCAACTCTGACCTCGCCGCCGTGGTCTTATTTTGCTCTGTGAGCTGAATATGTGTCCTTTAACTGGGCTTGTGTTACGAGGAAAGACGCACAGGAAACTCAAACCTTCCAGGCCACAGACGGATTGAGGAGTTTGCTTTTCTACCAACTTAAATAGTTTGACTTCCGCTCAGTTTCCATCGCTCACAGTCAAGAAAACTCATCATTTGCAGTATTGAAAAAAAACCATTTCAAAATACGAAGCACATGAAACTGATGTTTTTCTCCTTTCTTCTTTGATTCGCTTACTTTTTTTTCTACCGTGTGAAATGAGATTTTCCAGGCTGCACAACAAGAACATTGCAAGAGAAAATCAGCGGCTGTCGTCCGTTAGAGAGCGCCGGCACACAAAGCTGCCGGGCCTGCAACTTAGAACTCAGAACTCAGAACTTAGAACAGATAACAAGAGCAGCTGGAAGCAGCTGGTTTCTGAAGAGATGTTAGGAAAGGAAAAGACCAGAAGATTATTATTATTATTATTATTATTATTATTATTTTATGTGCTCTCACAAATGATTAATCTATAAACCAGTCAGATAGTCAATCAAAGTTGTGTTGTGAAGGAGGAGAAGGAGGAGAAGGAGAAGAAAGAGGAGAAGGAGGAGAAGGAGGAAAAGGAGAAGAAGGAGGAAAAGGAGAAGAAGGAGGAAAAGGAGGAGAAGGAGAAGAAGGAGAAGAAGGAGGGGATGGAGATCCGTTCAGGCCTTTATCGGTTTCTTCATACGGAGGTCAAGTGTTTTACATGTAAATGTTAAAGTCAGTTTCAAGAATGACTTTGCTTGTCTTTACCGGTCCTCACCTGTCTTTACCGGTCCTCACCTGTCTTTACCGGTCCTCACCTGTCTTCACCTGTCCTCACCTGTCTTTACCGGTCCTCCCCTGTCTTTACCGGTCCTCACCTGTCTTTACCGGTCCTCCCCTGTCTTCACCTGTCCTCACCGGTCCTCACCTGTCTTCCCCGGTCCTCACTGTCTTCACCCCCAGTTAGCTGTTACTGGCTCTCGAGGCTACAATGCTGCTGAGGATGAACACCGACACAGTGGTGTAGTGGTTAATTGAATTGTCTCACATTAAGACCATCCCTGGTTCAAGTCTTGACTTTTGGGACATCGTAGAGTGGAATTTGTTCTTCCTGGTATTTCTGGATTTTCTTGTCACGTGCTCAAACCGTTGGTTTACCGGGTGAGGACGGGAGTGTGTGCTGCAGTGTTTTTCAGCATTTGGCCACTGATTGGATGAACAGCTAAACGTGATTCACGGTGGCAAATGAGTGAAATAAATAAGTACAAAGAAAGTAAATAAATAAACCTAAATCCACGCTCCGATTATTTTTCCTGTTTTTCTTCCAACCATGCAGTTCTGTCTGTCTTACACCATCATCCATGGGAATACGTGTACAGTCTATCTCACTACAGTGAGCTGATGAGATCTGATATGGTTCTATTGATCTGAACTCAAAACCTTTCATGGTCCTCTCACTCTCAGACATTTTTATATCAATAAAACCAAACTGGACACGTCCACATTCAACCTGTGGACTTGATGACTTACAACCGTGTCAATAAAAGGATGTATGCTGGTAGACGTACGGCCTCATGATGTCTGGCTGCAGAAAGTGCTGATGTGAAGGTAGAAGCATGAAGATTTATTAAAGGCTGAATCTGAGGATATTGTGTGATATTTTCAACGTGATATTTTTCACATGTTGTGAGTTTAAAGTCCCCTGACGTAATAAATTGTCTTGGATCTTCACTTCCAGCATGTGTTTGGAATTAATCACCTGAAAATCAAAAACCTCCTGTAAGCTGGAAACTAATTAATTCAAGAAAAGCACTGTTAAATACAATCAAACTAAATGATTTAGTTTTTTTGAAATGAGCATTTTGAGACTGAATCAATAAGTCAATAAGGGATTTTAAACACAACTGAACACATGTGAATCATGTTTTAGGGTTTCTGATCAGAAGAATTTTGAACCTTGTAAATCTTTATCATCCAAACATCATCCAGTGTTTGTTTTTTTTCACCAGCTTTGTTCTCTGTGGATTTCATGAGCTTCTCCACATCGTAAAGGAACCTCGTTCTGCTTTCCTCCGGGGCCTGGTACCTCGGGTTGGACTTCACTCATCGAAAGGAGGCAGTTTCTGGCAACATGATAAAATGAGTAGCATGGCAGGAGAAGGGATTAACACTCACTGTGCCTCCTTTTACTCCAACTGTTAATATTTTTCATTATTAGGGAATTCAGGTAAAATTCAAATTAATATCCTGCTAATTCTGACACAGAAGGGATAAGACTGTAATTTACCTGGTAGTAAAGTCATAATTGACTTAGACTTCATCCAGTGCTGTAATTAAGGCAACAAGTTTAAAAAGTGTCTATGATTTAATGGTTTTTATAACAGTAGTGTGTGTGTGTGTGTGTGTGTGTGTGTGTGTGTGTGTGTGTCTCTCGCCTTTGATTGGCAGCCTTTTGAAAACGAAGCCACCAGATACGTCTTTTGTTGTTTCCCTGTGTGTTTCCTTCATGTAGGAGGAGATTAATCAGCGTCCTCACAGTGACGGCGTGCCATTGATCTCTTATCGTGAGTCTGACATGCTTTCTGACGCCTCTCACACACACACACACACACACACGCACACACACACACACACACACACACACACACACACACACACACACACACACACACACACACACACACACACACACACACACACACACACACACACACACACACACACACACACACACACACACACACACACACACACACACACACACACACACACACACACAATACGCCCACGTGTGTGTGTGTGTGTAAGTCAAGTCAGTCCTGGGAGAGCAGCGTCAGATCAACCTGCACGGCTTCACCTTACAAGCGATAAGATGAACAAAGCAACACAGCCATTACTGCTGCTCCGCGCTCATCTACACCCAGCTTCTCCACACTGAGACATCGTCGTGTTGAAAAGAAGAAAAGAAAGGAGCTGTCATTAGATGAATGCCTCCCAAGTTCTTTACAGTTCACACCACCTGAGAAAGAGTTCAATCCTCCACGTAATAATATAATAATCAAGTTACAAGTATGGAAGCGCTAAACACATGAAGCAGTTAGCCATTATGCTAAACAGGGTTTATTTGTCTTAAAATAAAAATCAGCCATTAAAACAATGATAAAATCACTTGTGCCCAATTTGAGGTGATCCAGTTTTGAGCAATGAAGACATTGATCATCACAGTCATCACATGTTCTCAGCTTTAAATACATCGGATTTGATCCAGAAGCTCCAGATGAGGTGTGAACGAGGAGAATCTGTCCTAAACCTCGACATTTAGGCTCAGATCTTCTCTTTAGTGTTGAACCATCTGCTGTCATTATGTAAAAAGCTCTATGGCCTTCAGAAGGAAGGTGGCAGATCCCTTTGGCTATTGAAAGAGAAATAAAAAAAGCTCTCAGTAAAGGAACGTAACCAAAAACCAAAACACTGAAATAGAATTTGCACATTAATGGGTCGACATAAAGCCTTAATCTGTTTTCCATTAGCATTTTTTTTTCCTGTTACAGACGATTATATAACAGTTTGGGCCACAGCTTCTGTTTTCAGGTCATGATCAGCGCTGGGAATAATGTGTTGCTGATTAACTTGTTACTGTAACTCCACTACATCTGACAAACAGTGATCACTGTTAGGAAGTGATGAGCTGCTCCCTTCCCTTTACTGGGATAACAGAGGAGTTTAGGCCACCAGGGCTGGAGATGTGCTTCTCTATAGGGAAGACCAGTCTCCTCTGGAGGCATCGCAGTCAGAATGGGAAGGAAGTGGAAGTTCAGGAGGCTGAGACACAGCATCCTGGGTTTGGGCTACGACAGCTGATCCAGGGTAAAATCCATGCAGAGGCGGAAGAGGAGCTCCACAGTAGCACAGTGGCCATGCGCCAGCAAGGCGCTCGGACCAACTGCTACCATGCGTCAGCCAGGAAGATCACCTGGACAGAACATGGAAGTCAGAAGAGTCCAGAGTCCAGCTGAGTAGACATTAGCAAGTGTAGGACAAAGTCCCAACTGGGCCGCTCGCCTCAGCTGGACCTTCCACAAGACATTGCAAAGAGATCTCTCAGGCCAGATTTGGTACTGGCATCTCAGAGTTCCAAGCAGATGGTGATCCTGGAACTGACAGAACTCTGGGAAGACCGGAACGAGGAAGCCCCTGAACATAAGAGGGCCAAATATGTAGAGCTGATGGAGGCTCTTGTGTGAACCTGTAGAGCTGCTGGTTGGAGGGCCACTGCGAGCTGATGGAGGTGAGCTGCAGGAGGCGTCCAGGGAAATCTCTGCACCGACTGCTGAGGCTGGTCCACGTCAGAGGAGTGCTCGAGAGGAAGGCCAATAAGAACAACGGCAGTTGTGCATCAGGAGGGGAGACGTCTGGAGCAGCACACTGCTTGGACACAAGGACGGTGAGGGTGTCTGATGACCTGAGACCTGAACTCTCCGTGACCCTGGGGTCATCACTGATGTGTCCCACTTTAGCTGTTCCTGTAAACCACCACGGTTTAGAATGAAGTAGTACGCTCCAGAGAAACAAGAAAGAAATGGTGGCCACTTTGGGCCAAATCAAACTATTAAAAACTGGATGATTCAAGCGCACACCGACGGTTCAGTTCTTTGTGAATGGACTTATAACGTGTAATATGATTTCTGCCGTCTGATAGAAAAGGTGGTTCAAACCACCTCAGCTGGCTCGCCAAAAACTTCCGTTTGAGGGTTTTATGATGAGATAACTTCGATGTCGCGGCTCTAATTTTAAATGTGTGACAGATAACTCCCACATGCGCCGATTTAAACCTTCCTCCAGCAAAACACCCGACTCTGCGTTGGTGTGCTCCGCAGGGGGGCTCCGTCCAATCCCTCCAACACACCAGATGAAAACGGGACCAAAACCGTTTCCAGCAGATTGCTCTTGTGTAAACTGGAGCTGAAGCACACAAAACCCTTATTTCAACACTCATGATGCAACCCATCAGGTGAAAGGACAATCTATTTCCATGAGCTGCAATTCAGTGCGCTTCATCTCAGGAAATCAGACCCATTGTGTGTGGGAGAATAAAAAAGAAGACACTTTATCTGGCTTTGAAAGAAAATGAAGTTTTTTTTAAAGATGCCTTCATTTAATTATATTCAAGTTATGCCTCCTCTGTATGGATAGAAAATGAAATTACGAAACCAAATAATCTCTGTCTTTAACCAAAGGCACAGATTCACAGTTACAGAGTTCAGTTACTCAACGTGCTCCATTACGTCTAAAATAATCTCTCTACAGTCCGTGGTACAAAAAACACTTGTAAATCTGGAATGACCTATTTTGTATAGGAAAAGTATACACAACAAAAAACAGGTCACTTTTCAAGTAATACTGGAAAAAAATTATTAAATGAAAATCCAGCTTTAGCAAAATGTCACTCTTATATTCCGCAATGTAATAATAACAATAAAAATACCAATGGATGGTCAATGTGGAATTCAACCTCATGTCATAATATTTCTTACAATGACCGTAGCAATTTATATACATCCTGAAAGGTGGCGTGACAAATACTGAAAATTGTACACATTCATGTATTCAGAATGTTTTGGTCACTTTCTGTAAAGCATGATCTGAGGTGAGAGAAGCAGGAACTCACGTATTGTCTAACCGAGCGTGCAGCTTTGCAGCAGGTGACTGAAGCTATCAGATGAATGCAAATGTCAGATTTACCAAAGACCAACATCAACAGGTCAAATACCAGAAGACAGAAGCAGCACTATGAGTGAGACTCCTTCAGAGGTGAGCTTAGAGCGATGGATCGCTTCCCTTCACTGCTCGGCCTCGCTCAGCGGAAATGCATCAAAAATGCCCAACGTTAGAACAAACGAGAGATTGATTACGTCCATTTATCCCAATGCCTGTAATTTAAAGCGGCGTGGCGAGGCTCTCGCCGGCGTCTGACCCACATTCTCCCAAGAGCAAGCAAAAGAAAGAAAGAAAAATTCCACTCACAGCCAAAGAAGTACTTCCACTTTCTTGGCTCGGTTTCTCACGTCGTGACAGAATGGGGACAGTCTAATTTGATATATGGTGATAAAAGTTTTTTGCTTTCTCAGCAGAGCATAACGAATTATGTATTGAAAAATGGTTACACTTTATTTCACAATGCCCTAATTATGGCAAGATAAGGGCTTAATTATGAAAAAAAAAAATGCCTTCACTTTGCCAGAATGTAGGTTGTTTAAACACTTGACAAATAATGAATGGAGGAGCAGAAAGAAAAGTTGTGGGGAAGGCGAGACATCCGGAGCGCGCCATAAATACACCTGCAGTGTGAGAAGCCTTTGCATGGTCCTGCTGCCTGCAGTGGAGGAGTGTGACACGCCACCGTATTACTGAGCATATGGAGAAATGCTTTGCATGTGACTCAGCAGCACAAATGAAACGTCTCGGTCCTGGAGCCTATATAAAAACCATTATTTGCAGTCGCCACATGGTTTTGTGGGAATATGAGGGAGGGGAAGACGAGGCAGGTTTTCACAGCAGGTGGTTGTACCTGCAGATCGATTCCGGACCGGCGTGAGGCGGCCTAATGAGTCCGACCATTTCCATATTTATGAGTGACCGACGCACATCGTCTCATAGCGCACAAGTGCTGGAGTCTCAACCTTGGTGATCAGTGTCTGGCAGCCCCCCCCCCCCCCCCCCCCCCCCCCCCCCCGCGCTCTGATATGGACTAAAGGTTGCCAAAATGACGGCTGATCTACGGCGTGACAATATCCTCCAGCCGACGTTCGTCGCTGTTCCACTTCCCCCGACGCCAAGAACTGCTCTCAACCTTCTTCTCGTGTGTGTGTGTGTGTGTGTGTGTGTGTGTGTGTGTGTGTGAGAGCTTACTGTGGAAAACATTTATCTACAACCACGCCCTTTCCACATGCAGCAGGTGGAGCAGAAGCAGGAGGAGGAGGAGCAGCATAGAGTCCTGGCGTTTCTACACTCCCTCTAGGAATGGATTGTGCCCCCCCCCCCCGTCCAGAAGTAACGTCTTCTTGTTTGCTTCATTCATGACCTTTTCTGAGAACAATGATCAATCAATAGGTGTTTTCCCTCATCAGGCGTTTGGAATTAAAACCGCTGAGTGAATTAAAAGCCTTTCAGAGGGGAGTTATGAAGCGGAGCTGCAGGAGAACCGGCGGGGGAAACAGCCAATCATCTCTGGCCTTTACACTTGATTCTCTCCCCGTTTTCTTCCACCAAAGCAGGGAATCGGTTCCGCGGTAACAATATGACAGCGGCAAGTGTTTGTCCTGAACAACTCCTGAGGACGCTGCTGTGCAGTGGGTTAACCCCTGGATGGCGGCGCCGTTAGAGTGGTACCGTTTGACCGGGGTGTTTCTGAAAAGTGTCCCCCTGCAGAGGCAGAGTCTTGATCATCAGAGCATGAAAACACAACAAAACCTCAAACGTTGAAGTTTGCATGCTCGTCCAGTTGTGTGTTTCTGGTAAAATACACACACTATAATGTACACACTTCAGTCCCTCCCAGCTGCCCTGCTCCTTCCCATCAGCCCCCTCTGGGTCTGGTCCAGGTGATGGTTACTGGCAGTACACTTAGCATTATTGGAGAAGAGCGTTGACAAAACTGCTGTGTTGTTACTGTGCAGGAGCAGAACGTTGGTGGGAGGTCTTCACACTGTTTTCCTTCTTCATACTGGGTTCTTGAAGATGCTGTCGGGAATCACTGGTGGTTCTGGGTTTCGTTCGGGTTTGGTGGGACGATTTCCTCCAATGACTTTATTCAGTGTAATCTTTAATGGAATCAATGGATGGACGTATCGTTAGCTCTTTGCACATCTGGATATTTGGAACGTAAGCCCCCAGAAGTCTGAAGAGCAGTCAGAAGCTTATGTAGAACCACCTTGAACTTTTAATCTGGAAACCACCTCTCCTACCAGTACTTTCCTCCTCTCACAGCCTCAAAAATACTTTAGACAGCTAAATCTGAAAATAGGAGAATACTGCTCAGTGATGTGGACATATATACGATGTGCCTTTAGATGCTTGTTGGCAGGATTTAAAATATACAACTAAAGTTGTAAAATCTGCAGTGTTGTGTTTTATGTTGCGTCGGGTTGAGCTGAAGGCTTCAGACAATGAAGCTCGGAGCTCGTTTCTCTGAGAACCAGGAGTTCAACCTACAACCCAGAACTTTGTCTGGGCAGACGTTTATTTAGCATGAAGCTATTTTTCCTGTTGTTGTTTATTGTGTATCTTTGAGCTCCAGTGCTCCAGTGAATAAATATGTTTATTTAATAAACCTCTCTTAGCTGAATTCAATGATTCCAGGTGGTTGTTGTGTATTTATTGTGATATTTGCTGGTTGTAACAGTCGGTGCTTAATCGCACACCTTCTCTTTTATTTAAGTATTTGTTATATTTTGAAAATAAAAATTAACAAATGACTGAATTATTTTAACTGAGACTAACTAGTAATTAGTCCCCAAAATCAATTAATCAATTAATGACAAATGTATTTCAATTATTAATTTAAATTCTTTATAAATGACTTCCAGTGATGTATTACTTTCAGTCTTCTATTACTTACAGTAATTTACGGATACTATGAGGGAACCTGAAATACAGAATGTTAATTCATGTCCAGGCTTTAGAAGTCCTTCCTCTGCCACTCTTTTGCTTATTTCTAGATCTCTTGTCAATACAATACAACAAAGCATTAGAGGAAACAGTACAATCATGTTACTGCAGTAAATCAAAGGTTTTTTTCTGTAGATTTTGGTGGGGCTGACTTGTTGTCTAGATGTGAAATGGGACTTTCCCAACCATCAACAAGCTGATTTGATCCATATATATGAATAAACACCAGCAGTTGTTTACGCCACAGTAAACATCTGGTGAAGCTGAGCAGCAGATTGTGGCGTTTCCAGTGGTCAGACAGCTGTTTGACAAACTATACCGGCTTCAGAGTATCAGATAGAGTCACTCAGCAAAATGAGTCCGTTCAATCATTCCCCTCAAACTTCGATTTACTCCAACATACTGCGAGACACTTTCCAGCCGGGCCTGGAGAGATCCTCCAAGGAGCTGCTGCATTATTGATTAGCTCCGCTAAAAACACCTGCTTCTGCATCTGTGAAGGTTCCCACAAGACCAGGTCAAAGTCTCCTCACTGTTCAAACTCGTCTCGCTGCCACATTGGCAATCTGCGCTCCATGACCCCAACAATATGTGCAAACGTGTGTCCTGCCAAACCGACGACCGGTGGAACTTTGGAAACTCACTTCTGTTCGAGCTGAGATTTGAAAACTGGACGGGGCTGTGGCTCATGTTTCTGATCCGGTACCGGGTGGAACTCCGTCCCACCCGCTTGAATCAATGAATTTATTTGGACTTTTTACATGTGCATACAAAATAAAACTATAATAAAAATAAGAAAATATCAATCATTTTGATGACATGTAAAAAAAACAGGATGACACAATAAAGTCATAAATAAGGCTTATTTCTGTTGTGGTCTGAATTAAAATAAATAAATAAATAAATAAATAATTTAATAAATAAATAAATAAAGGACAATGGTGACATATTCTAGGATGGAATGATTCACTGTGGTAAAAATAAATACCGACTGCAAATACTAGAAAAAGGTCTAAACTTCAAGCCAGAAGGAGTTTTGGTTTTGCCAGAAGCAGAAGGAGAGAGGTTGCTGTTACTGCGAACGGGAAATGACAGCACAGCAATAAAGATTTAAAAGGGGCCCAGTGACACCGGAGAGGTACGTTGAGAAAAGCTGAATTTTATGCAAATGTCGCCTGATTTCAATGTGAGGCGAGAGCCAGTCACCGTCGTTTCAAACTGCAGTGGGAGAGTCATTCGGAGGGAGATATATCTATTGTCAGCTCAGGCATCGATTCCAACGACTTCAGCAATAAAAACAAGAAACTCGTACAGCTGAGACCAAAATACACTTCAGCCCCTTTTACACAGCCCATTGGGGAAAAAAAGGAGGAGTTGGTAAACCATGGCACATTTCTCTGAAAGGTTTGAATAAGATAAGATAAGAATAAGAATAAGGATCTACCATCAGACTCTGGTGGCTCCCATATGGACTCGTGTGTGTATTTGCTATACGTCCATCCCTTCACACTGTCCAGGCGTTACATGAGAGCTGCTTGCTGGTCTGGGTCTTTCCTAACAGCTCTGACCTTCAAACCCCTGGACTCCTTTCAACCAGTTCAGTGAAACACTTATTCAATCCGTAATGAAAATAAGTCTGAACCATTCCTGCTGTGTTGTACAGTGAATAATGTGTTTAAACCAGGATACTACCTACTGTATTAGTGTATATACAGTACCTATGTACCCCTCCGTGTGCATGAGTAAACAAACGCCATGAAATCGTAATGTTGTCTCTTCCTTTGTCCTGCCGCTCCTTGCTGGAGATGTTCTCTCTCTCACCTCAGAGTCGTAGTTTGTGGAGTTTGCATGTTGTCCCTGTGGGCAGGCGGGTTTCCTCCCAAAGTACAAAACCATGCATGGGAAGTTGATCGGTGACTTTTCAGTTCGGTCACCGGAGCTTCGCCTCAAACCAAACCTCCTCGGTTCCAGCGTCCAGTCTGAGCAGCGACACTGGAGCCTCATCCAGGTTATTTTGGTTCCTGTCATCGCAGCGCCGACCTGCAAACTCTGTTCTGCTTCTGTGTGTGAAACCGTGCAGCTTCAGGCTGATCATCAGTCACACCGACAGTCACAACAGGCCTTCTGTTTGGGAAAGTAAAGTTAGGAATCAATAAAAACTAAGTAGTAGTAGTTTTTAAAGCTAATTGTTACCTTCAAATTGTACCATCAGGATCTGTGGCACGACGGTATCAAGGGAACTCACTCACATCCCAACCTTTTGGGAAAACGTTGTACGTTCATTCAGCAGTCATGCATTTGAGAAGAATACTGCTTTGGTGTTTTCAGAAGAGGTTGTGCCTCAGTGGATGAAACAAAAAGCTTTTAAATTAGGAGACAGGGTGGAGAGTTAAACCGACGCAGTGTTTTCCAACCTTTTTCTGCTTGTGATGTTCTACAGAATGCAGAAATGCGCTCAGGGTCATCCCTCTGATGTCTATTATAGCTCGCCTGTTCTAACAAATACACTTTCCTCCCTTTACACTTAAAGGGTTCATTTCAGTAAAAGTTTAAATGATCCACAGCATCAGAAAATTCAAGGATTACAGAAACAAAGTCAAGAAGCCCAAAGACTTTTTTCTTCTCTCATCTTGTCTGTTGAATCCTGAATATGAAAGTTGGTGTGTAGCAGCCGGAGAGACCAAACTTCCACCTGGACTGGATGATATGCTGATACTGTACTTTAACTGAAGGAGGCTTTACATGTATGATTTTGCCTTGTAAAGGACTTTTTATTCTTGGTCTATATTGATGCTTTCAACTGAAGTAAAAGATCTGAATCCCAATAATGATGATTTTTTTCCTCCCTCCCTATTTCAAGGGAGAGTGATCTCTCATACTTCAGCCGTTGCTCACGGTCCCTGCAGGAGATGAGAAAAGGTTTGCTTCTGAACATTTATGAACGTCTGAAAAGACAATTACTGCAGCGATTTCACACCCAAGGTTAAAAGCTCTGGTCGACGCGTCTCTTGCTGAGAAGCTTCTCCTTTGTCATCATCAGGTTTATTTACTGTTTCCTCTCAGAAGCAAACTGAAGACGCAGCGTGAGGAGAGCTGACTGAAAACAGAGAAGACAACAGATTGAGGCGAATCACAAGGAGCAGTTTCTACTGTGACTGGTGAGCTGGAGACGGACCAAAGGACATCCTCTGAGTCTGAAGGCAGAAGAAAATCCTCAGAAAATGCAAAGCACCAGGACTTGATTAAAAACTCCCCTCAGGTAAAGTTATGAAAGATCCTTCGTCCTTCATCCCTGAATTACTTCACTCAGCCTCTTTTCTTTTCTTTTTTTTTGGGTGTAAAGATGCATCAGTCTGGTGAGCAGGAGTTATTGTGATTTCCTGTCAATCTTGGGGGTTTTTCTAAATGGAGGATTAAAATATTGAGGGGTCACTATGCTGTGAAGGCCGATAATAATGAAACAGCCACACTAACTTTGCAGCGCAGCAGACTCTCCTCTCCAGCTCATCCTCATTCTGAAATGACTGAATGGGTCGATTTCCTCTCACTCCCAGAGCAACACATATCACTGTACATGCCCTCCAGGGGGCCGACACATCATTACACCTAACGGACACGCAGGAGTTTAACCAGGGGAGAACAATAACTGACATATCTGTGGATTGTGTTCTGGCATCGCAATGATAAGCCACAGTCTGCCTGTGATTGTCACCACATAGTGGCGCAGCAGCTCATGAACATTGAGTGCAAAAGGAAAATTAAATTAAATTAAATTAAATGAAATGAAATCTTTGCATCATATATTTGGGATCAACATCAAAATAGTTGAGATGAACAATTTGTAGGACAGAACTAGCGACCTCGATGGCCTGATCTTTTACAATCACTGCACTTTAACTGCTTTATGTTTCTTTGTTGTTTGGAACAATTAGTACTTTTTAAAAATAGAAGCAATTTTCAATAAAACATCCATCACATTAAATACTCAATCAACCTAATCCAGTCTGTTGCTGAGAGCTCAATCCCAGATAAAAAACAACAACAACAACAACAACAACAACAAACAACAACTAATAAATGAGTACATTTGACTCTCCCTTTAAGTACAGATGTTAATCTGACGGCGTTAATGCAGAGACTTTGGTCACTCCAACCATGAACATCCCAATAATCAATAGTGGCTTGTTTCTATGGTGTGTGTGTGTGTGTGTGTGTGTGTGTGTGTGTGTGTGTGTGTGTGTGTGTGTGTGTGTGTGTGTGTGTGTGTGTGCGTGTGTGTGTGTGTGTGTGTTAATGACAGTTGGGAGCGATTGCTCTGTGGTGATTAATGGTGGATGACAGGAGAGCAGGAGTCAGTCAGTCGGACAGTCGTCAGCTTTTACCTACAAACTGCCGTGGAACAGCTCCTCAGTGGACTAATCTTCCTCCAGCCCCCCCGCGCCCCTCAATCCTTCACTTCTTTCTTTTTGGGTTTTGTCTCTCCATCACCGCCTCTCTGCAGAGGAGCCCTGCACACCTCTCTCTCCCTCCCCCTCTCCCTCCCCCTCTCTCTCCCCCCCTCCCTCCCTCCTTGTGTGGGCGGCCTGGTGAGCCAGAAAGTTGGAGCGAGCCCTCGGGGTCCCCTGCAAAGCAAACACACCTTCATCAGCGCGCCGCTGCTCGTACTACCGCCTCTGCCGCCTCTGAACAGACAAACAACACCCCGCACGCCCACGCCGAGATTTTACTGCGTTTGGCCAATAAATTTGAAAAAGGAGGCTTTCTTGGAGACTTCCCAGAAGTACACAGGCCACAGAGCAGGTTATTGGGAAATGTTTCTCTTAATGGTCCAGGCTTTATTTCCACCAGTCAGTCCTGGGTTTGGGCCTGCCGGAGCGCCGCTCCACATGTATTCCCACAACCAGAGCCTTTCTGATTCACAGTAATTGGCTTATAGCTCCACTGACCCTTCTGCCCACAGAACCGCTTTTTGATACTAACGACTGATTGTTTGGTTAGAAGTGGAGACTGAACCTGACTAACAATCTATTTTGAATGTTTCTACCGCAGGTTTCTGGAAAGGAAATTCAGTTTGGCCTCTCAAACATGGCGTGTTTTCAGTCTAACGGTCCCCGGGACGCCCTGTGCTGCTGCTGTATCACTGAAGGCTCAAACTCAAAGGAAGAAACCGAGAGGCAGTCGAGCGCCACTTCAAATGAGACACACATTGCATTGTACTCAGCCATGTTTCTGAAGCTTTAATCCCTGCTTCATGAGGGAGAGCAGAACACACTCGGCTGTGGCCACAAACTTTCTGTGGAGATTAAAGCCGCCGTTGTGCTTTTTGTGTGTCGAACGTTTGTCCTGTTGTGTGAGTTGGTATTGAGAGGAGAAGCTAGAGCACAGAGTTCTCCTCCCTCGTCACCCTGCTCTTGTTCAAGAAGAGTCTAATCTGACTGGAATATAATCTGGCTCTTTATTCATCTGGAAAACGTGAATATTTGACTTTAAATGAGCTACTTGATTCTGGAGCCCTGCTGGGCGTTTAAATGTTTCACATCCTTGTAGAAGCAACGACGCCACTTGATCCAGGATCATTTAAACACAAATAATTCATCCTAAAGTTCAGGAAATCCAGCGTCTCGACCTGTGGCACACGACATGTCAGTGTATGAATCACAGGTAACCTACAGAGGAATCGATGATGTTAGTATATACCTGACCACTTGTTAACACTGCTTAAGCACAAAACCAGAACCACGCAGATGTTGTGATTTATTCAAACAAACGGCGGGAGAATGTCTAAAACAACTTTGATTCTTCTGCACAAACATTCTGGAGACGAGAGAAACTGCAGATCCAAGTCGTGAATTAAAGATTCATCTCACACAATTAATGTCGTCACTTATCAGACGTATTGATCCACCCAATTGTGATGATTATTACTGTTGGAAAACCACTAGAAAGTCATTTTCGCACAATATGACGTCTTTAATATGATCATCCTCTAAATACTGTAAAATAAACTACAATATGTACAACCAAAAACAGTCAAAGAAAAAAGGGTAAAATAAACCTAAATCTTTTTGGGTTGTCTTTGAGTTATAATGTATTTTATATAAACAACAAATTCTATTCGCCAGTCAATAGGTCCAACCTTTTCCAGGCAGCTCCCCAACTGCTTCAACTTTTGTCTTGCGTTGTTTTTGATAGAGAATAATTTATTTAATAATTCAGATTGTTAGCAGATTGTTTAGACCAATCTAATGTCCATTCTGAAAGAAAAAAAAGAAAATTAGATTTTCTTCCATTTGATAATAACAATAAATGATGGTAATAAATAAATAAATAAATAAATAAATAAATAAATAAATAAATAAATAAATAAATAAATAAATAAATAAATAAATAAATAAATAAATAAATAAAGGTGATTCCACCACCACGTTATCAGAAAACCAAACATGTTTTTTTTTTGTTTTTCGTTGTCAGAGATTTATTTTCCTAATGAATTCTGGCTCGTGGATAAAAACATTTGATGACCATTGATTTTGCCTCTGAATACACCCCCCCAGAAAGACGTCAGTCCCCTTAGTGTGTATCGTGATAAAAGACATTGTGTTCCTGGAATTGCTCACAATTAGTCATCATTAACCTTTTGGAACCGTAACGTTGGGTTTGTGGTTCTCCCTCCTTGGCGTTAATATGCTCTCCTCCCTGGAGTCGTTCAAACCTGAACAATGGTTCCGTTTCTTTATTGTCTTTTCGCAGCCCGCAGGGAAACTCTTCATTCTGCTGCAAACAAAGCAAGAAATGAACGCCATCATTTCTTATGTTTGGGAAATAGTGAACGTCTTCTGGAGGAACACTGCCGTAGATTTATTTGGCTCATTTTAGAATCCATGTTTATCTTCCCAGAGTCTGAACTTTACATGATTATTTCAAGGTTATAGACAGACTTTTGGGTTATTTGACCCTCAAGCTGCACTTTTGTTTGAAACATGTTTATTTTCCTCCAAACCAGACAGATTATCCACTGAATCATTAGCATTAGCAGCTGTAGGTGATACGACTCTACTGGGGGGGGGGTTCTCCCTAACTGAAGTTAAAATGAACGGTAAAGATAGAAATTTACATCTCAGCTTCCACTGAAATACGAGAGCTGGGAAATATGATCGTTCACAACAATGAGAAATCACAACTGTAAATTATTTCAAGCTAAAGAGAAAAAACAACATGAGAGCCCCTCAATTTACCATTTTGCCAGAAAACAACTTCAACCTGGAACTTCCATAAAGGAGAGGTTCTGTCCAGAGAACCAACCAAACCAGAACCTCTCCTCTCATTCCAACCTGCAGGTTCCTCAATCCTCACAAGTCCAGAAGTTTCCAGACAAACCATCAAACTGTTGATGTTTCCTGACTGACGCCATCTTGGGAAACCTGCCCCAAGGCATTGTGGGATATCCAAGATGGCGGCAGCTCCAGCCAGAACATCAACATCCGAGTCTTGAATCCTGGAGAAAGTCTGGATGTAGTGGAACTGAAGGTTTTTCCTCAGAGAATCCAGATGTGCAGAGATCCAGAGGACGAACGGGATCTTGTGACACGAAGCCTCGGGAACCTTCAGGAGGTTCTGTGACGCTGAGACGTCAACAAACCGGGGATGTCCCGCCAAAATAAAATGCTGGAAATACCAGTTAGTCTGAGTGTGAAGAGGAACTTCCTCCAGGAAGTTTTTATGAGAGACGAACGTGAAGAACTAGAACTGGATCCTACATTTTAAATTTGTCCGTGTGATTCTGGGAGAGGAACTTTAAGCTCAACGTACTTTTGAGAGACTCGTCGACCCGCAGACCGCCTCAACATTCACGTACTGACATCTGATAAAAGTCTCAAACATGATGGAGTTGGATGAATGAAGACTGAAGGAAGATAAAACTTTGATTGGAGGAAAACCTGCTGAATGCAGAACAAACAGCAAAACAATGAGCAGTGGAGACTCTTCAGAGACAGTTGTCTCTGAAGGACAGACTCCAGAGACATTCAGGACTTCTCACAGCCGCCAGGTCGAGCTCATCCCTGACATTTAAATACATGCTAAATAGAACATGCTGAGCAGAAACTGCATATACTTTAAGGCTTATATTTCTACTGTTCAACACAAAGGTTATGATTCCTATTCATTTATTTGCAGATCCAGGAAGTTCTCATTTGTTCATGTCTGACCTGCTAATTGGATTTCTTCTCACACATCTAACCTCTGAATTAGAGTTTCCCTGAACCCTCGGGGGACCTCATGTCCGTCCTCCAGCTACTCTTCACTTTTTAAAATGAAGCCTGTATTTTCTGTGATTTCAGGAGCCCCCATCAGGTAATGGATCTCTGAGTGATCTGAGGTGTTCAGTCTGAAAAATAACAAGTAAGACACGTTAACAAACCGTCTGTTTATGTGTTCTGACGGGGGAAGGGCTTGATCAGAAATGTTAAAAAACATTGGAGTGAAGCCAAATACTGATGGACACTAGTCACACCTGTGTGTGTGTGTGTGTGTGTGTGTTTCCGTTCCTTTATAAGATACGAGTACTCGTGTGTAGATTCTTTTCATTTCACTGTTTTGACCTTCTGTGTGATACTTGTGCTGCTTTGCATTGTGAGAACTGACCTCACAGGAAGGATCTCCCTCCTGGAAACTGCAGTTTAATCTCCTCTCACAGTGATTCATCACTTATTATTACCCCTGTGAAATGAAATTTGATGTCAACAGGGATCACAAGTGCTCCGTGCGCTTCGTGAAACCACTCGTGTAAATGTGATATCGGAGGCCAAATGGCTCTTCGTTCAAAACGCTGCGAAAATGTTATTTACTTTGGGTTTTTTTATTTCTAAAATTGAACGTGACAACGAGAGAATGCATTTTAAAATTCAAACCCGTTCACAAGATGAGAGTGTGGCGGACTGGACACCGCTCTTCATCGATTCCAGACTGTTTGTGAGAATAGAAGAAGAAGAATCGTCTCCTTGGGGAGAGTTCTTCACCGACTTGACCCGTCGGTAGGCAGCCACACAGTGCACACGGGCAGAACATGCAAACTCATGGGCTGTATTTGAACCCGCAACCTTCTCGCTGTGAAGCGAGAGCGCTTAACCACTGCGCCGGCGTGCCGTCTGATAAGACATCAGCCTAATGTGAGTCATGTCAGTCTGGATGTACAGTAAGTTTTGAGGTCAAATTAGAAAATCTTATGAAATTCAACCCTCCAGAGGAAACAACTGCCATCATTTCCAGACTGCTGAGCGCACCTGAACATAAGCCACACCCACCAAATTTAAAGTGTACACATCCATGTTTCGTCATCGTCATTGTTTCAGCCGCACGGTGCAAAGTTTGTGAAAAAAGTAGCAGCTTATTGTCCAGAAATAATCGTAACAGTAATTTTAGAAGTGTGACTTTGGGTGGTGAGAAGACGTCAGGTATCCGGAGAAAGAAGCCAAGGCAGGAATTACAACACTGGAATGTTGTGTAACCTAAAGTGCAAACCACTGAATCACTTTGTCCACAGTATGAAAATATCATTCTGAAATATAGAGGAGAAGAGGACGTATCGACAGGCAATTATATTTCTAGGATTGTGAATCTTCCTTCTTTTTTAAATAGCATATATCTGCTGTGCTGCTGGGACTGGATGGGATGACACACAGTTTCACACTGACAACGGACGATACCCAGATTATCAGGAGCAAAGGAGAGGACTTCATTTCATTCTGCCCGAGGAGCTTTTCCCTCCAGAGCCTCGCATTTCCAGCAGTAATGGTCTTCAGCCTCTTGAAGAACTTCCCAAGGTCAGAGCTGAAGTCTCCCAGGACCAACGGGGAAGAAAGCGACTTGATCTTTACTGGCCTCTCCTGTCCTGGAGAAGCAGAACCCTCTGGTGTTCCTGGAAAAGCCGGAAGAAACCAGCTGAGCGTCTTACCTGAGTGCCACAGTCGATGTTTAGCTCAACATTTGTTGGTGTGTTCCAACCTTTTCCTCACAAAAATACAGCCGGAAGGAGGGAAATAAAGATTTCAGAAGCTAGAATCACCTGCAGACAATATCAACTCCAAACAAACAGTGTCTCCCGATGAACATATTGATGTCCTGCTCTTATCGAAGCGGGACGTTTCCCAGGTGAGACGGAGGGTTGTTACCTTTCCTCCGGTCTGTTTTCTACCAGATATCCTGAACGGCAGGCAGGCAGCGTCCAGTGAGTTCCAACATGTGGACCTTAATGTTTCTTCATCTTCTGATTCACTTTGGAATCACTAACAACTACGGACGGATGAATGTCTCAATAAAGACGTTAGAAAATGATGTCTTTGTTAAATGATCTTTACTGGTTTCAAAACACGGGAATATGTCAAACTTCAAATCATCACATCAACCTCCCATGAAGATGAACTTTAACACAGTCATGATTCATCTGAAGGACAAACTCCATCTATTTGCACTTTATCACCGTCATAGTGAACTATTCTGATTCAGTTCAATGCAATACACATCATCGTAAACAATAATATCTTTTAGTCTGCAGTATTTTTCGTCCATTGTTGTGACAGATGAAGTTACTATCTTTAAGGTAACGTGTGAACCGATGTTAGAGTTTCAGCTGTTGGCTCAGTTTGATCTTTACTTTCGTCCATATTTGACATTTGATTTAACTTTTTCCTCGCGGTTTCTTTAATCACATACTAGATGTCAGCGTCGTGACAAACAGCTCTACAGTTAAAACTGTTTGTTTTTTTGAAGTTATTTCAGAGAAAATCCACAATTCTCCTTTTTTACTTTCTGGAAGCGTGCCAACTAATATGTTAGTGTGTGTATTTACAGCGATACTATTCATGTCGTCATTTTGCACTAACCGAAAATACATGGGCCCGGTGCTCGCTGACCTTTTCCCATTCAATAACAGGCTGTGATCCATAGCAGTGCCGGTAATGGCGACGAGCCTCACAGGGCTGTCAGACGCACGCCGCTGTTGCAGGCTGGAGGAGGAGGAGGTGGAGCAGGAGGAGGTGGAGGAGGAGGAGGAGGAGGAGGAGGTGGAGGAGGAGGAGGAGGTGGAGGAGGAGGAGGTGGAGCAGGAGGAGGTGGAGGAGGAGGAGGAGGAGGAGGAGGAGGAGGAGGTGGAGGAGCAGGAGGAGGTGGAGCAGGAGGAGGTGGAGGAGGAGGAGGAGGAAGCCAGGCTTCTGGGGGTAGATCAGGGATAATGTGCTTGGAAGCTACAGATTATTGAGGCGGATGGTGGAAGTGGTTGCTGCCAGAGAGGAAAGGGTTAACAAGCTTTAATTAGTTAATAGGCTGTCATGGGAATCCACACGGCGCCCTCTACAGGCCAGCGCAGTCCAGAACAACATTCTCAGTCATCCTTCCTGGCTTTTCTTCACTATCACCTTGTCATAGGGCTGGCAAAAAAACATTTGATCAATTTATTAAATTTGTAGTTAAGATAGATATTTATTTAGCAAATTTTAGTTTTTCGCCATCTTTCACGTTCCGTTCTAACGACCCTTGTGGGTTTCCATAGTTGCTGTTGCAGTTTTGCTCCTGAGTTAAAGTTGAAATGTGTTGAACGACTGAGCCTCATTTACTTTTTACTTTGGGATTCTTTCTATGCATTTTAGCTCTGAGGACAATAACAGCAATAGAGTTGCACATTTGACAATATATCTGATGTCTGCAGTCATTTTGAAGTGCATCGAGGAAAGAAATTGAAACTCTCATTTGTCTTTAAAAATTCATAGATGTATTTTTTTAGGCCAAAGCGCCCAGCCCTACCTTGGCATCTGTATTAAAACTTCAAGAGGTGTCGCCGACTCGTCCTTTTATAGCTGCAAGAGAGTTTTCACAAAATGTCATGAATATGCATGAGCCCGAGACATTTTTTTAATCATTCCAAGATTGATATGGTTCTGTTGTGAGAAGCTCGCCGTCTCTGAGCGAGTGAATTCTTTATTGGGAGGCAATCAGGCCCCAATTAGTTTGACCCAGTTTTCTCTGAGGGGAGCTGCAGGAGCTGCATTTTTACTGTTACAGCCTTTTTTCTGTTAAAGCTTTTAAAGAGACATGCCGTTTGCTCCACGGTATCCTCGTCTGTGCACAAGTGAAAAGAAGCGCAAATCGTGGATCAGGTCACTGATTCAAATCATCTCAGGCAGCTGAGTTGAAAGAGTCCCGGCGACGTGAGCAGCGTCCTCCAGATACACGGCACCAAATACACCCATTACTTTTCTCAATGGTTGAATCATTAAGTTCCTCAATGGCTTCACAACTGTTCTGAAATGTGGCTTCTAACACACTGTGAATAAATTAGTAGAATCCAGTTGATTCTGTTTTCACTGAGTAAAATCTGCTCATTGGCTCAGCTATTATTCATAATTGACTTTGTGTTGACAATCTGCTCATGGCCACATACAGGTTTTTTTTAACTGGTCTGCTGGTTGAGAACATGAATCTGAACCCAAGTGAAACTCTGAGCTCTAATCAGTCAAGTGAGTAATGAGCCTGAGGCTCCATTCATTCGTATTTCAGCCAGTGGTCCGACCGTCATGGCCAAGTCCAATTAATGAAACCACACCATCCTGCGGCTCACAGCCAAAGTTTCTGCCCTCCATCCCGAGCTTCAACTCGGTTTTTCTGCTAATGGCTTTGGTGAACTCGGCACGTGACTTCGCCATAAGCGCCTAATAATGAGCCCGTCGGGTTTGTTTGTTAATTCACTTCAATGAAACGGGCTGCTGTGTTTAAGTCCAGGCAGCCAGACGAACCCTGGTGCACACCAGATCACTCAGATCTGCTTCTTAATGGACTTCATACGTTTCCAATCTCCAACTCAGGCGTGTCAAACTCGTTTTAATTCAGCGGCCCCATACAGACCGAAATCTAAGCCGGTGAAATGATCCCAGGAGCGCGAGTACACCCTGGAAAGTTCCACATTTAATGGACCTTTTACAACATTTATTATCAACAACACGGCTGCAGAGGAAAATCTAATCTGCACAATGTTTCTCTTCAAACTAATGAGGTTAAAAATGGATTTTAATCTCGAACTAAACTCACAGGCTTTACAAGCTTTCAACCTGCAGCTTTACACAAATTCACCAGAATGAATTTGATGTTGGAGTTAAGTTATCATCTATTAGGAAGCTTATTTTCACTGTCGCATCCTACTTCCTGCTCAGTTCTGGATTTCAGTGCTACATTATGTTCTTTACGAATGAATTCAGGAATTAAACTTTATTTCTTTACAATAATCTCATAAAAATGGTTTGTACCAAACTGAACCAAAGTTATTTTGCATTTTTTCATGTTCTAGTCAGAAACTTCAAAATATGCAAAAGAATTCTCACTGCAATTCTTCATTCTGCAACATAATAAGAACGTAGACTCATACTGGCTGGTTTTAAAGAAATAATAAAAGAGGTTATAGTGACTCACAGAAACTTGATGTTTTGAAGTAAAAACCCGGCACACAGCTAACTCCGCTCCAGACCTCACAGCGAACATGACTGGGGTAGTAGTTTATCTTTTTGCCCGGCTATTGTTTGACACAGTGACGTTGCCGTTAGTGATGTCAGCATCGATACGAACTAACTGCTAACATGCTAACTCGGTTCCACAAAGAAACAAACACGGCGTTGTCGAAGGGATTCGCTCTACCGAGTGCAGCTCTAGTTAGACATGTTTTCATTCCATGTGTGTTAAATGTAAAACTGCTCTACTCGCTGCGGTTCTACAAATGAATTCTGATTCTATACAGCCTCCATCTTGCTGAAGCAGCCGGCGCATTGCATACAGATCATTTCCTTCTTCCAATGTTTTCTTCCAGCTGACTGTCTCTGGGCCTCGCCTGTTTCCAGCAGAGATGTAGAAGCATTGCCATCTTTTGTTCTTTCAACATTCGTCTCTCAAACTCAGGCAGGAATGAAAAAAAACAAAAGCCGCTGCAGATTCTCAGAACGACTCCGCTGAGGCTTTTCTCATGAATTACCTCTTTGGCAGAGCCGGCGATCGTGAGATTTAAAGTGTTTGCTCCACAGGGAATAAACACATGATGGTTTTCTTGCAGCTCTCTCGCCGCCACACCTTTCATTTATAGATTTATTCATTTAAATATTTATGTGTGCCCTTTTATCTTCGTTCCGTGGTTTTTAGGTTTGTCCAGAAAAGGCGGCGCAGTGGGGTAGTGGTTAGCACTCTCACTCCAACAGCGACTTAACCCTTGTCTGAGGTTCAAAGGTTGTGGGTTTGAATGCCAGCCGGGCCTATCTGTGTGCGGTTTGCATGTTTGGGTTTCTTTTGAGTTCTCTGGTTTCCTCAGGCCGACCTGTCCAGTGTCTCACCTCCATTTGGAAGGCGTTGCATAACAGAAATCATTTTATCATTTATTGGAAATTCCAGTTGAATTAAACCAACAGGAGCTTGGTAACCACCGTTACCACTCTCATCATAACGACACAAAACCACAGATAATAAATTGCATTTTCATTTTAGTGACAGGGTAAATCTTTCAATAAATATAACAGATGTCGTTCTTCAGAGTGAGTAGAAGTGTCCGAAATAGAAGTCATCATTTATGTTTGTCTCTCACAGCAGCAGCTGGATGAACATCCCTCCAGGTTCTCTGATGATAAACTTTAAAACAAACAATTGTTCAGTCTTCAGCATGAAATCACAAGATATTACATGATATTGAAATCATTTTTGTGACATTTCCTTTGCTGTTATTTTGGGTTTTTTGAATCCCTGATGTCCCCCGAGTCCATGAAGAGAAAGAAAACCAACAATTAATATAAACTGAAGGAGAAACTTTAATGTTTCTGTGATTAAAACAGAAAATCACTCCTTGAACCTTCGTCTGTCGTTACTCATGTGTGGCTCCAGATGAACCATGATGAACTACCACAGCATTCAGACGAGATATTAATATCCACGTTTTTATAATAATTACTAATAACTCAAAGGGTCAATTATAAGAAACATTTTTATTTAATTTGGATTCTCAAACTGAACTAACTTCAATTACATTCCATCCGTCTGCACTGTGACTTTTCTTATCAGGTCAAACATGAAAGCAGGCGAGAAGAACACAGCGTCATTTTAGTGACTCGATATATACTTTTTCTAAGTACTGTACTATAAATATATACAGGTTCTAGTGTGCCCTGCATCCTCCAGTACTCAGTGTACCTCCACCTTAATAGAAAGTCGTTTAAACAGAGTGTAACTACAGTTGCAGCTCCTCTGCCCTTGGAGCAACACTCTGCTGGTCGTTGCCCATTTAAAGAGGAAAATCTCCTCTGGCAGCCGCGCTGAAGGGAAAACGCTCGTGAAGGATTATTCAAACTAACATTAGGTGTATAGAAGGAGCAGCACAGTGGACGTTTCTCCAAATTCATCCCATAATATGAAAGTACACAAGTAGTCACACTCAAGTCAGAGTATAGTTAAAAGTACATGTTGCTGTCCTCGTCCTTGGAGTTTATTTGACTTTTGATAATAAAAAGTAAAGTTTTGTTTCTATGAGGCATCGACGTTCCGAGTGATGTGGCACAGAATACTTCTCCTTTAACCATTTCTGTTTGCATGATTGTGAATTCTTCTGACTTAGTGTGGGAGAAAACATGAAGAAAACACTCCTGACCTATTTCCACATTTTCCATCTGGGCAATGAGAGCTTAGTGTCAAGAATTCTGTTTCCATGCTATCATGCGTGTATTGTGTGGATGGACACGTCTAATCAGCTCTGAAGCTCCTAGAAGCAGTCATTGATAACCACTTTGACGAGCTGTTTTCTGCAGTGTGGGAGAAAAGTGGAGGCGCCTCCGGCTCTCACAATTGAAAGAGAAAACCATATAAAGGCGCATAATTTTCCTCCAGATTGGACAAACTAAACATGCACTTTTATATATTTTTTTTTTAAAAAACATCTGCATGTTTCTATGAGAAATGTCTGGACATCTGAAGCTTTGCTCGGTGAATGTTTCCCGGAGCAGCAGCCAGAGGAAGGTTTGTGTGAGCCAACTCAGCCAGTCGTTCCCCGATGGGAAGCTGATGACTGTGAGCCGGCTGCTCTGTGGAGCTTCAGAGAAGGACGGGGTGGCGGCCTCTGCAGGGTATGGAGACGGATTAAGGGCATTTTAGACTAAACTTTAGCTGCAAAGCTTCGTCTGACGCAGCAGTTACTCAGGACTGCACGCCATTAATTGAGATGAATTAAAGAATAGTACACAACGAGGAGTAAACGCATGCTCCAACACAACAAGCAGGAGCTCAATTAGTTCTTCCAACCAATGATTTTCTTTATGTAATAAAAAGAAAATACAAGAAAAAAGCTGATGAAGCTTTTTGAAAAACAGAACTGACTTTCTAACTCTTGTGTATAGTTTTGTGTTGATCAATAATAATAATAATAATAATGTACACTATGTACGATGACTTTCTGAAAGAGTAGAACTAGTGAAGCACGCTGGATTGAGTGTCTTTAATTGTGCTCAGCATGCGTCTGACTTTCTTCTGCTCCACGATGTGCAGCTGGCAGCTCTTTTGTCTGAGAGCGTCGGCCTTGTCGATCACACGGCGGTGTGCTGCTGAACCGGCGAACTCAACAAGCTCATGGAGGAAACCTGAAGGAGACGGCGTGTCGGTGTCACCACCGCCAGCGGAGAGCTGATGAGCATCAAACTGAATACTGCAGCAAAAGACAAAGATTTCTGGATTCATGCCAAATGTTGGGCCAAAACATTATAACCGTTTAAATTTAGAAAATTACGATTCACTTCATTGGCCAGCCAAACTTTCAGGATCCCCACCTTCATGAAATTATTATTTAATATTATTATTATTATTATTAGGTTATTAAATAACAGCTTTTCTATATTCAAAGTGATGTCACACAATTCTAATATTGTACTGAATTTGTTCAGTTTGAAGTATTAGTAGTATTTGGATTTCAGAATGTCTGTTCTTATTTCCCATTAATTAAAGAACGAAGTACACTCGCTGTCAGTTTGCCTTTATTTACATAATCAACATGCAGATTCGGTACTTTTCTCCTTCACTGTGGTTTATTAGAATATGAAGCAGAGTTCTCTGTGTTTTCTAGATTTTGAAAAGCTGCTGAAGTTCTGAGATTTCATGCTGTGAAGACGCTTTCAGTCTGAAACAGAAATAACTCTTTTCCTTGAGCAGCTGAAATTGATTTAAATTAGTTTTAAGTGACTGGAGACAAAACTTTTGATTGAACTGTACTTAGAAACGAAAGCGCTCCCAGGGACATCAGAAGGAACAGCGTTGGACTGAGGAGCGCCTGGTCCAGGTCGGCAGATCTGAAGTGATCCTCTCTTCTGCACGTTGACGACCAGGATGTTTGGTCGTCCTGCGGCTTGGCGACGTGACTTTTCACTCTAAATCTCCACGCGCTGATGACAACACCATGAGTGACAGCAAGCCGTGCTCATCACGGCGAGGAAGGGAAAGGTCACCTTCTGCAGCGCTGCTAGAACAATCCAGTCGTGTTTTACTGGACCGGTGCTGCTTCACTCTGTCGCACAAAAAGACCTTCGACTGACCGCCGCAGCGCTTTGAGACACGGAGGCGAGGAGTTTGATCAGTGAGTCGAACAGAAATACCAAACCTCCTTGTGCACATGTAAATCACATAGACACAGACATTTCTGAGCACCGTGGAGGTGAAACCTGTTAATTTATCCAATTCTGGATTTCTATGTGACGGCACTTGTCATGGTAATGAACTGTTTTGTAGGTAAATCATACAGCCAGACGTTTCTATTTCCCTCCAAAACGCTGCCTCTGCCGACTGCAGTGTTCCTTATTAGTGACTCGCATTGATGTTGTGATTGTGGAGCTTTTTGAAACAAACTTGAAGCTGCTGCTCCTGCAATTCTGATGAATATTGGAACTCGCAATCAAACAGACACGTCTTCTCTCTTCCCCCCTTCTGAAAAGACAGAATGCATGTAAAGCTCTCCTCCCGAGCGTAGGAAGCACTTTCTGAGGTGTCATGCAATTTAAATTTTTGAAGGATCTTTTTTCTTTTTTTTGAGGGGAGAAACACCTGCACACGTTTTCTTTTCTTGTCTGGGTGATAAATGTGTCAGTGGTGTCAGCAGGCAGTTGCCTGAGCATTGTTCTTATTGGAAGGAAACATCAATGCAAATAGCACGCCACTCATCTGAGCTGGGAAACACGCTGAATGGCACTCATCAGGAGACTAATCACAAGTTGACAACATGTGTCTGAGCTGCTGTGGTTCTCTGCCAGCTCTCCAAGCGACCGTCCCTCACATGTCATCCAGGCTTTTAGCCTCACAATTTGCCTGTCAGGTCTCAAAACCTGAAAATCAGGAGGAAAAAAAAAAAAAAAAAAAAAAGGAAATGCAGCCAAATTCGTCTCTGTGAGTCAGAAACACAGTCAAACATTAATGTATATTCAGAAAGAAAGAATCGATTCCCGGTTTCCTTGTTGAATTGGGGTTTTCATGTTCTCTCTCAGGACTTCCTCTTTTCAGCTCGAACTCCGTTTGTCAAAATTAGATTTGCAAATATATAAAATAAGAGTATAAATCTACACTGGACCTTCTCTGCTTGTTGAGTTTGTGTGAGTGACTGTAAGAGGAGATCAAAAGCCTTTTTTATTAAAGTCATGTAGGAGTTACAGGAGGAAAGTAAACTTGGGAATCGATGCTTTAGAGGGAGAAACGAGACCCAGATCTAAGTTATGCTGAGTAGCAGATCTCCAGGAACCATGTTGTGGTCAAAGGGATCGATGGAAGAGTGGAGCGGTGTGTGATCTATAAGGTGCGTTTTGTAATGAGCTGCTGGGATCAGCGGGCTTTAATAAGCAGAAGCAGTGATGTTCTCACACTGACAGTTTTTCAAAGTGGACGAATCCAATTAATTTTCTCACACGATGTCAGATTTCCTTTGGTAACAAATCATTTCTAGCAGTAAGAATTCTGAGGCGTCATGAAAGAGCAAGTCACAACAAGCCAGGAGCTCCGAAAAGAACCAGAATTCCCAGAAATTCTCTGAAAAAAAGAAGCATTATGTGTTCGTCCTAGTTGTTGCCAGATATTTAATTGGTTCAACCCACTTTAAAATGGTTGTGTGTGGTCCACTGCCTCTTATTACACCTGAAGATGAAATGACTCAAACTGCTTCTGGAATACAAACACTTCCTACGTCTTTAAAAACTCACTTTTCTAGGTACTAGTAATAAAAACTGTTTGATTAGGAAATACTTCTTGTGGTTGTTAACTTCCTCTCCGGGGGTTGTTGTGCCACATGAGCTGAGCTGTCACCACTGAGTTAGGCTGAGCCTAATGTCCATCACTCAGCTCTGTTATCGGATATTTTGTCACTGGAAGGAGATAAAGTGGGAGGAAACCAGCTGAAGTACCATCATGCCAGTTTACAGTTATTGTCATTTGACAATAACAAACAGACCAGCGCCTCCAGCAGAGTCCCGGACGAGACAAACAAGCTCGGCTTCACAGAAACAAACCAAGAGGGGATGGAATGAGGTTTACTTTGACTTTCTATTCAGGAATCACTTTGTTTGTTTTCTATTTCAATGAAGTGGCAAAAACCCAAAAGGTTTGTAGGCTGAGCCTCGTGGTCAGTTCTTAATCTCCAGTCAGGAGCTTTTATCAGAGGCTTGTGAGACCTGGAGATCTGGTGACTGGAGACACCGAAATCCTGGAAGACAGTGGCAGTCCTGGACAAGGACCTGGAACATATTGATGGATGTGACTATATTTTCTTAACTTCAGACTAACTAGAGCACATTGTCATCGTTTTTTTGAAATGTAATTTAATGATAATCAGATCATTTAATTAAACGAAAAGCTCCTCCCTCCCAAAACCTCATTAAATCTAAACATTTCTGAGCTCCGCCCACAGCACAGCATGGTTGTAATTGAACACCAGAATCATTGTTTTATACATCGGTGCCTTGCTCGAATGCGTATGACCATGACCCAACCGAACCCAAACCAGTCGTATGAAGGCGGATCTTTCTGCTCAGTGAATGTTCCAGTATCGCATAAACTCAAAAGTACAGCAATACAATTGAGAGTAATTCTTCAGTTTCCTTTTTACCTCCAGGAGAGTCGAGTCAGAAACATAAGAGATGAACCAGAAGTGAACTGGATGGAATCCTAATATCTAATATCTAATCCTCTTTGACAGTAGAGGAAGGTAAACAATCCACCGGCTCTTTAGGATCCACTACTAATGTTTAAGACCGTTTATCTTTTACTTTATGACAAACTGCCACAGCAAAGTACAATAACAATGTGAAAGTACAGAGTTGAATGTGAAGTGAGCTGGTTGCTCCATCAGTTGGCCTCCGTCTCTGTCAAACTACAGCCATCTTTCAGCTGGCAGTGATTAGAAGGAGAGACATCTGAGTGAGTACACATTCACAACCTTTCTACTTTAATGAGTCTTAATGGGCTGCAGGGATCCATATTGCATTGTCCCCTGAATAAACTGCTTTCCTCCAACCATATATCTTTTAATCCGTTTAGTGGCCTGCAGCCAGAGAGTCACTGGACACTGCTGAATTATTTATGTAGTTCCCCCGGAGCTGAAATGGAGCCTAAGTCTTGCAGTGCACAAAATAAAGGTGAGACTTAAATTGACAGGGAACATATATTAAATAAAGAACCACAGAGGCTACACATTTATGGGCCGCGGCTCTCCTCTGATTTATGGATGCACGGTGTGGAGGCTCCACAACAGGTTCTGCAAACCATGATGGAACGGGAAGAGGTTCATGGACTCTCATCATAACTCAGTTGACATTTTCTTAACAAACTTCGGGCTCAAATCAGGAGGCACGACTCTTTAATATTCATTATTTCTTCCACATTTGCCAGAGACTATTTTCTTGAGTCTGTAGTTGTAGAAGTACCTTTCTGCCTCGGCTGCACATGTCCTCCCACCGCCGCCACGCATGTATGGACATTTCAAACGAGACACGACGGCAAGAAAAACAAACCATCAAATGAAAAGGCCAGTTAAATCCCAGATTTGAGACATTTTTTCAAAATGCGGTTAAACTGGAGAAGAAGGCCGCTCACTTTAGTGCTCACGCAAACGCCACGCTCCGAGGAAACGGTCCATTATCGCTGGTGACAAACATGAAAGGGAAACGGTGAGGAGCTGCTGGGGGAAATGCCACTCTGCAGTGCAAGAAGAGAAAAAAACCAACAACAACAACAACAACAAAACATTTAAGTTTGTGACTGCCAGGACAAATTCCTTCAGCTGCCCAGACATCTCCTCACAGTCTCTCTTTTCATTAGAGCAACTCAGAGAAATGTCAAGTAAGATAACCCATTATCTTCCCTGTTGACTGTAACACACACAGACAAACACACACACATACACACACACACACACACACACACACTGGATTCCATTCCACTCCTGCGTCGCATCACTTCAGGATCGGTAGTGAGGAGAGACTCGGTCTTCTGTCTCCAACACTCAGATAAGATCCAGTGACGGTGGCAGTGGTGAAATTGCAGTTTTACTTGATCTCGCTGCTGCATGTCCTCGTTGACCATTACATAGCTCAAAACAAACTGAAACACCAGATGAGTTTCTGGTTCAGAATCTCCCTGGAAGACGTGGCTTCCTTTATATCAGCAGGTCATTTCGAGTCTGGATGAACAACATTAGATGCAGAGTTTTTCAAGCCTCCACCCTGAACCTATTTCTGGTTTGAATATAATTTGCTTGTGCGGGGCAGGGCTACTTTCCAAGGTTAATCACTCGATGCCATGTTCACAAACTGGCTTCAAATCACTGATCAAGACATTTTTGTGTGCCAGCTGCTCGAAGGTCTGAGAAAACAGGAAGTAGATAAGCAGAAGAAGTAAAAGGCTTCATGAAATGTAGACATGTAGATGTCCAACGATGGCAAGTTCACATGACTTTACAGAGAAAGATGGTTTAATTAAAACCACAGAGCTGCTTGATTTCACACTGTTCACTAAAAGCCATGTAATATAATAATATTTCTCTTGCTAACACATGAAATACTTGGGAGTGTAAAAGTAGATTGAAAGTGTTTTTGGTGTCAGAAGGTCCATTTCAAGTGTGGGCGTCTCCCAAATATTCATCCTGGTGCCACTCATTTTTAACATCTACATGTTTGTATGGGCTCAAGATCTTCTGAAATGAAAGATGCAGATGACACAGAAATTTACATTAGTACTTCACCAAGATGCTCCTGTCCAGTAAAACCCGTTGGCTGGTCGTCCACTGATACAACAGCTGCTTCTCGTCACCTCATCAACTGAGCAAACAGTCAAGTGCTTAATGGCTTCTTTTTTAAATTGCATTTATTTTCAAATGGTTCCTCTTGGGGAGAAAAGTCATTACATTTCATCAAGCACGTGTTAAAGGACGCCTCGGGTTTTTCCTGGTGTTTCTTGTTGTTTTCATTCATTCACTTAATGCAGTTCAATGAGCAACCATTCCTGGTGGTTGCACTCAACAAATGAGAAATAGTAATACTGATTACAAAAGACAGTTTATTCCAATGTCTAGGGGTTTAACAAACTGCTGTTACACTGAGGGTTTCTTACACAACCATTCCGAGTGTCTGTGGGCAGCAGGGTGAAGCTGCCTTGTTGAGACCAGAGGTCAGACTGGTTGGGGACGAGTGAAAGAAAACAGAAAGGAGCTCCTGTTACACCTGAAGTCCCCAGAAGACCAGCGGCAGGAGTCACTGCTGCCAGCAGGAAGCAGGAGAGTGAGGCTACAGTTCACAGGCCAGCTCAGGTACGTCATGTTCATGTTGGCTCCAGATGTAGTAGAAAAAAGATGGCAGCTGGATCCATCCCGTCTCTTGGCAACAGCTTGGACCTCGTTGGTTTAAACTCTGTGAATATGAGTATTATCGTTCACAACTCCAGTGTGCCATGGCGACGTCCACCAAGGTGTCCTACATCTTAAACAGGACAATAAGGCTACTGGACTCAAAGCGCCTCCTTCGTCATCAGATCTGAGCTCTTTTGGGATGAAGGTGAACCGCCGGCTGCCAGGCAGTGAGCGACATACTCCAGCATCATCTTTCAGAAGATGACTCATGAAGTCCGATAAGGTTCCACACTGAGTTAATGAAAACATGAAATTGGTCAAAGTATACAGCGGCGATGAAACGGGCACCATGAGGGGCCTCCTGAATGTGACCACAGCGTGTCCTCGAAATACACTGGGTGTTATTCACTGTGAATAATGTGGAGATGAAGCCGGTGGCCAGAGAGGGAGGAAGGAAAGAAAGGAAGCGTTGGGCTGTAAGTGTCACTGTCGTGTCGGCGGCTGAACATCTGATCCTATAGAGGAGCAGCAGTGACTCACGCTGCTCGCTGCGCAGTGGGAAGTGCAGCCTGACACAATTAGAAACCAGAAGACAGGAGTGTGTCCGTCCACGGCGCTGCTTGGCCAGCCGCCTCGACCAGCTGTGCCTCCAGTCAAATCAGGCTGTGATTGGAGCTGGACGCTGTCAGGCTGCAGGTCGAGCAGCTCCAAACCCTCAAAATCCAGCAAGTTGCAAAGAAACGAAAACAAAGGAGCCTCAGTCAATAGATTAAACACGGCCAGTGTTCCTCATAAATCCTCCTGCAGCCGAGTGTATGTCAACACCCTGCTGGAGGTGAATGGCTGCCGCCGAGGCATGGAGCCCAATGTTTTGTTAAAGGGTGTTGAAGTTGTGTGAAGAAGTCGAGGCCAGGCGGGGGGTGGGGGGGGGGGAGCGTCACCTTTACACTGAGGAGATGCTGCAGCTTGACACATTTGTTTTGTGAAAATTCTAAATTGCCTTTGACAGGCTGAAGAGAAAATGAAGAGAACTTTCAGAAGCAACGGAGAGGAAAAATCCAGACGGTGGAGTTCAGGTGAGGACTGAAGAGGAATTATGTAACACTGCACAGATCCAGCGCCCTCGCTTTTAAAAGATTCTAAACACATTTTGGTTGAGGGGCCACATAAAGCTGGATTTCATCCTGCATGGGCCAGACCGGCAAAATAGATCAACTTCCTTTGTTGCGAGGCAGACTAGTATACGTGATGAAAAAGACTAAATTCTGAAAAAACCAAAGAATTCCTCCAGAAAATGACTCCAATCTCAACATGAAGCCAATTTTATTCAAACCTTCTGCAGCAAAGTCCAGTGACATGTCCAGAGAACTTCTCCCACCGCTGTTGCATCCTGGGAGTTTTTACAAACTCCCCCTGACAGCGGCTTTGAGGCTCATTTGATCACAAGCAGGCAGCTGCTTTCACAGCAGCGTCACCGACATCCCGGGTCTCAGTGTCGTGACTCTGAAGTCCAGAACTTTGAAGACATTTCTTAAAAAAGAAATCCGTTTTCTTGAATAATTTTGGGGACCCGATTGGAGCCTCTCTCAAAGGTTTGAATGTTGATCGGACTGGGAGTGTTGGCCAGTGTTCAGGACGGTTTTAGTCTTTACAGACTGTTTGGGTCCTAAATGTTTGGACAGCAAAGCAAATACATTAAAAGTGACTCTTTTAACTTGGAATTCATTGATATTCTAACGGGACTCAAACTGTCACCTACTAACTACGGGCTGTTTTGACCAATAAGATGGAGCTTCTAAGAAAATATATTTGGATTCAGCTTCCCCCTTTTATAGTAAATTTAACAGCAAAAGTATTTAACAGTCCGGGTTTAACTT
Organism: Lipophrys pholis; assembly: GCF_963383615.2. Classification (NCBI taxonomy): domain Eukaryota; kingdom Metazoa; phylum Chordata; class Actinopteri; order Blenniiformes; family Blenniidae; genus Lipophrys; species Lipophrys pholis. Next base: position 1,197,666 of record NC_137634.1, read on the forward strand.
GAAAGTGGAATAATTGATGTAAAGATGTGAATATTTCAGAGGAACTAAAACAAACATTTACTGAAGACATTTGAATTTGTTGCTTTGTGCTCAGAGGATTGACTCCTTCCTCTTCCCTCCGGTTTCAAGCTTCATTCATTCAAGGTCAAAGGTCACGGGGCTTTCTAACATCCATCGATACACCGAGACCACAGCTTTCATTTATTCCTTTTAGAAAACCTCGATGTGGATGCTGCTGCTTCTCTTCTCATGAATCTGAGGTTTTTTTTTCTTCTTTCAAACAAATGAACTTTGACCTCAAAGATCATGTGATGTACTTCAGCTGTTTATTTGAATAAGAAGAATTCTGTAACCGCGAGAGGAAAAGATTAAAAAGCATTTAGCGAGTGGAATATGGAACCAACATTAGACCCTGATAAATAATTCTGTCATAATGAGTCAGTAAATCAAACTTCGTATTTACATCCAGCAAACAGATCCGTTATCAATGGAAGCTGAACTCTCAGCATCCCAATAGAAACGACCTCCTTTCTCTACCTGTACATAACAATGCAGAGAGTCGGAGTCACACTGAGAAAAGCTTTTTATTTGCTTCTTTAAACAGCAGAAGGGAGGAAGTACTGACATGATGTCAGATGAATGCGAATGACATTTCAAACTGCCGCCCTGCGTCTCAGACGACCATCAGACAGCCTTCCTCCTCACCACGAACATCAGAACGTTTTCCTCCACAATCTTCCAGGTTGATTCAAATTGAATCTTATTTAATTCTTTTTTTAAAGTTTGCAGTATTGGAGTTTTCAGAAAAAGTCCCGCTGTCGGCAGAAAGCCCTGACCTCTGACCTCTGCAGGACTTCTCTTCCTTATGAGCGACATATATGATCACTTCCTGTGCCGTCTTCCTTTTTTCACACTGATCCGTTTGCCCTTTGGAAGACCAGCAGGCGACTGTGGCGGCTAATCCGGTGGGCAAACAGTCCGTCCTCGTGACGCTGTCACTTCTAACTCTGTGGTCCATAAAGAGCAAACAGAGACTTTACCTCCACCGACCTCCTCCTATTCCACCTCTCCGGTCGGGCCACAGACTGGGTGACCTGCTCAGCATCACCGACAAACGTTTTTCTTTCATCATTTTCTCTCTGGTATAAAATGTGGTTTGTTTCTCAGGTCACGAGGAATCTAAAGATCAACAATACACGTACTGTATTATATTCTATGTATTGTTGTACTTTACTAGCTAAAGCTACTGACGTGTTTTACCAATTGAATGCTTTTCATTCAGAATGTAGGAGGTACACAGATGCTACCACATTGTACGTTGAGTGTTTGAGTGGTGTATGATAATGATGGACAATATCCCTGCACCCACTGCAGCTCTCGTCGTTATGAGCCAGGAAGCAGGATAATAAACTGTGTAAACAAGGAGAACAAAACATTTCTCGGAGTTCTGAAGGCGGAAAGACGTCGACGTTGTCTCAGTGCCGACTGGAACAAAAAGCTGAAGAGAATCACTCAGACATTCTAAAACTCCACCATCTGACCATGAGATCACAGCAGCTGCCAACCGCACACCCTGCAACATCGAGCCACTCACAGAGCCACCAGTAGGGGGCGCTCATGCAATCATCATCATTCGACCACAAGACGCCGGCTGAAGCTCGGGGAGAAGGAGAGAGCCGGAGTGACGGCGAGCTTGTCTTACCTCGTGGTGAGTGATGCTTCCACATGATGCTGGCCTCGGGGCGACCCACCGCCAGACACATGAGGTTGACGTTGCTGCCCTCGTTCACCGTGACGTCCTTCGAGATGTTGGTGATCCTGGCGGGAACTGCAGGGGCGAGCAGAGGAAAACCCTGATTGATGCTTTCTGTCTAATTAATGACACGAGAGCGGAGAGAGCCGCCGCCGCTCCGTGTGATCGGACGCCTGATGAGGATAAAAATAACCCCCAAGGTTGGGGCTTTTTTTTTGGGGGGGTGGGGGGGTGGGGGGTGGGGGGGGGGGGTGAGGGGGGTGGGGGGCAATTAGCATGAAATTAGCTGACAAATGTGACAATCCTCCGGCTCGCCGTGGCGTTATCCATCATTGATTTTCTTCATCATGTATCTTTGCCACCCTGCTTATTAGACAAGCATCAGACTGATTCAGAGTAAGACGGGATTTCATCTCCCGCCTCGCGCCCGTGACCCGCCAACCGCAGTGTGTGTGTGTGTGTGTGTGTGTGTGTGTGTGTGTGTGTGTGTGTGTGTGTGTGTGTGTGTGTGAGTGTGTGAGTGTGTGTGTGTGTGTGTGTGAGTGTGTGTGTGTGTGTGTGTGTGTGTGAGTGTGTGTGTGTGTGTGTGTGTGTGTGTGTGTGTGTGTGTGTGTGTGTGTGTGTGTGTGTGTGTGAGTGTGTGTGTGTGAGTGTGTGTGTGTGAGTGTGTGTGTGTGAGTGTGTGAGTGTGTGTGTGTGTGTGTGTGAGTGTGTGTGTGTGTGTGTGTGTGTGAGTGTGTGTGTGTGTGTGTGTGTGTGAGTGTGTGTGTGTGTGTGTGTGTGTGTGTGAGTGTGTGTGTGTGTGTGAGTGTGTGTGTGTGAGTGTGTGTGTGTGAGTGTGTGTGTGTGTGTGTGTGTGTGTGTGTGTGTGTGTGTGTGTGTGAGTGTGTGAGTGTGTGTGTGTGTGTGTGTGAGTGTGTGTGTGTGTGTGTGTGTGTGTGAGTGTGTGTGTGTGTGTGTGTGTGTGTGTGTGTGTGTGTGTGTGTGTGTGTGTGAGTGTGTGTGTGTGAGTGTGTGTGTGTGAGTGTGTGTGTGTGAGTGTGTGAGTGTGTGTGTGTGTGTGTGTGAGTGTGTGTGTGTGTGTGTGTGTGTGTGTGTGTGTGTGTGTGTGTGTGTGTGTGTGTGTGAGTGTGTGTGTGTGAGTGTGTGTGTGTGTGTGTGTGTGTGTGTGTGTGTGTGTGTGTGAGTGTGTGTGTGTGTGTGTGTGTGTGTGTGTGTGTGTGTGTGTGTGTGTGTGTGTGTGTGTGTGTGAGTGTGTGTGTGTGTGTGTGTGAGTGTGTGAGTGTGTGTGTGTGTGTGTGTGTGAGTGTGTGTGTGTGTGTGTGCTGGGCTCAGTGATTAAGTGCCCCCGGTGAGACGCTGAGGGTCAGAGGTTCTCCTCTTTCACTGTCATTTCCGACTCTTAATATTGACTCGAACCTGGAAGATCATTAGTTTGGACGAAGGGTCACGTGTTTTCACTTTTTATTAACATTTAATGTCACTGTTTTATTATTCAAATGAAGCATCCGTCTCTCCCTCATTGATAAATCCTACCGCTGCAGAGTGAAAGGTCACGCCGAATGCCACAAGTCGAGTGTGAACAGACGTAAAGTTTCACAACAAGCACGACGTTGCCATGGATACGGGGAGTTATCAGAGACCTCATTCTGCAGATTATATTGGAGACACTTTGAAAACTGAAGCTCAGCGGGAGGCTTTGTGCTTCGGTCCATCAGGAGGCTTCGGGTGGATTGTTAAACTAATGTGAGGTGATGATTCTGCGTCGTTAATGTCAATGACGTGTTAAATGTCCAATCAGCTGTTTGCTTCTGGCACACGTCCAGCAGGAGCTTTTGATTTCAATGTAATATTCAGTTCTCTTAAATTGGTATTGTTTTATGCATGTTTTCAAATCCCCCTTCAATGATTAAAGTGGAATATACATATCAATGAAGTAGAAGGCGATAATGATCAACTCTCCAGGCTCACATTTCTTTGATTAAAGGAGTTTGGCAGAATCTGGAGGTAATGAAGACAGTTCCATCAGAAGACACGTTACTATGGTTATTTACTGCGTCTTTCTGCTTTGGGCTGAGCTGAACTCCTCAGCGTCTCCTGGTGTTTATGAAAATGTCAAGTCCAGTCAATATGATTTATTTTCTGTAATCCAGCAGTTAATCTTGTTTTTATCCTCTTTTATCATTTTTGTTCAGTAAATTAACTGATGGAGATTTTTTCTTTGTGGAAACACTGAAAAGTAGAACCTGATTACAGCAAGTAACTGAACACAATAGAAAGTAACGTGAAGAAAACATGCTATCATTATCTCCAGTAATCTGGCGTGCTGAAGTAATCTGAAGTTACATCAGATAGTGGAGGAAGATGCTCTAGAATCTGATGTTAGAGGAGGGAGATGCTCTATAATCTGATGTTAGTGGAGGAAGATGCTCTATAATCTGATGTTAGAGGGGGAATATGCTCTATAATCTGATGTTAGATGAGGGATATGATCTATAATATGATGTTAGTGGAGGACAATGCTCTATAATCTGATGTTAGAGGAGGAAGATGCTCTATGATCTGTTGTTAGAGGAGGGATATGCTCTATGATCTGTTGTTAGAGGAGGAAGATGCTCTATAATCTGATGTTAGAGGAGGACGATGCTCTATAATCTGATGTTAGTGGAGGAAGATGCTCTAGAATCTGATGTTAGAGGAGGGAGATGCTCTATGATCTGTTGTTAGAGGAGGGAGATGCTCTATAATCTGATGTTAGAGGAGGAAGATGCTCTATGATCTGTTGTTAGAGGAGGACGATGCTCTATAATCTGATGTTAGAGGAGGACGGTGCTCTATAATCTGTTGTTAGAGGAGGGATATGCTCTATGATCTGTTGTTAGAGGAGGAAGATGCTCTATAATCTGATGTTAGAGGAGGACGATGCTCTATAATCTGATGTTAGTGGAGGAAGATGCTCTATAATCTGATGTTAGAGGGGGAATATGCTCTATAATCTGATGTTAGATGAGGGATATGCTCTATAATATGATGTTAGTGGAGGACAATGCTCTATAATCTGATGTTAGAGGAGGAAGATGCTCTATGATCTGTTGTTAGAGGAGGGAGATGCTCTATAATCTGATGTTAGAGGAGGAATATGCTCTATAATCTGATGTTAGAGGGGAGATGCTCTATGATCTGTTGTTAGAGGAGGAAGATGCTCTATAATCTGATGTTAGAGGAGGAGGATGCTCTATAATCTGTTGTTAGAGGAGGGAGGTGCTCTATAATCTGCTGTTAGAGGAGGGCGATGCTCTATGATCTGTTGTTAGAGGAGGAATATGCTCTATAATCTGATGTTAGATGAGGACGATGCTCTATAATCTGATGTTAGTGGAGGAATATGCTCTATAATCTGATGTTAGAGGGGGAATATGCTCTATAATCTGATGTTAGATGAGGGAGATGCTCTATAATATGATGTTAGTGGAGGACGATGCTCTATAATCTGATGTTAGTGGAGGAAGATGCTCTATAATCTGATGTTAGAGGGGGGATATGCTCTATAATCTGATGTTAGATGAGGGAGATGCTCTATAATCTGATGTTAGAGGAGGAAGATGCTCTATAATCTGATGTTAGAGGAGGAATATGCTCTATGATCTGATGTTAGATGGGGAAGATGCTCTATAATCTGATGTTAGAGGAGGAATATGCTCTATAATCTGATGTTAGAGGAGGAATATGCTCTATAATCTGATGTTAGATGAGGGAGATGCTCTATAATCTGATGTTAGAGGAGGAATATGCTCTATGATCTGATGTTAGATGATGACGATGCTCTATAATCTGATGTTAGATGAGGAAGATGCTCTATAATCTGATGTTAGAGGAGGAATATGCTCTATAATCTGATGTTAGAGGAGGAAGATGCTCTATGATCTGATGTTAGATGAGGAAGATGCTCTATGATCTGATGTTAGAGGAGGAATATGCTCTATAATCTGATGTTAGAGGAGGAAGATGCTCTATGATCTGATGTTAGAGGAGGAAGATGCTCTATAATCTGGATGTCAAAACTAAAGTCTTGAATGCAAAATAAAGAAACACAATGTTTTGATTCATAAAAGATTTTAAAAACTTTTTGGGAAGTGAAACTTCTGAAAACGATCATAAACAATAATTTTGTAAATATTGAAGAATTACCTGATTCACACAAGTTAAGAAAGGGACAGACTCTTTCTTTTAATAATCTAATAATTCATGAATGTGTCTGCTTCCTGCATGATGGACCAGTTGAACAGGAGAAGCAGCATCATTCAGGAATTAAACATCCAGAGCATCGATGCAAATTCACTTACATCTTCGTTTCACTTTAAAAATGTCTGAAGATCTTTAAAAGTGTCAGTGTTCATTTTTCAAAAAAGTAAAAGAAGATAATGTGATGAATTAAAAACAACATTCTGATAAGAATTCCCAGTAATTCATCATTGAGTTCACAGTTAAGCAGGTTTAGTTCCACCACATTTCATTTGTATTTCAAAGTAAATGAATGTAACGTGGTTTTATTCAGCCTCCTGCCCACGCCCAATCACAAACGCTCTAACTGGAATAGCAAGTATGAAACTCTGCTGAAAGTTGAGAAAACTGAATGTTGAAACAGCTGCTGAGCTTCATGCGCTGGAAACGCGGTGCGGTTTAGTTCTGCGGCGCCGGAGCGAGGTGATGAATAAACCGTGGTGATAATGTGTGGTGTGTGTCGGGGGGATCGGAGCTGGACCGGCGTGATTCTCTGCATCCAATTGACCTTTGAATTCACCAATTCAATTAGCATGCGCTGCTAGGGTCTGCTTAACCGGTTCACTGAGGACAGCGTGTGAATAAAGCGCCCTCAGAACGCCGTCCACACGGCGGCTCCTCGCCGTAACACTGTACCAGCGATGCAACGACTCAGGGAAACGAAGGTAAAACGTTCTCCAATGTGCAAATTCTGATATGTCAAGTCAAATAAAAAATGTATTGCCTCTGGTTTTTACATGAAGCTGCTGTCGCATCCAAGAAGGAGAAGAATCTATAATCTGACCACAGACGTAATCCTATGCTGTAAAACAGCAGGTTGCCATGTTGGCTGACCAGGAGCCAAACTGCCAGAGCTGCAGGAAATACTGGAGTTTTACAGGTACATTATTAATTTCTGTCTCTTTCCCTCCTGTATATACTGTGTGTGTGTGTGTGTGTGTGTGTGTGTGTGTGTGTGTGTGTGTGTGTGTGTGTGTGTGTGTGTGTGTGTGTGTGTGTGTGTGTAATATTATCTGTTAGTGGATTAGACCCACTAACAGATAATATTACAAAAGAGAGATGACTTTCAGTTTCAAACAGTTTCACTCAGAGCTGAAAGGAAGTTATAAAAATGGTCTTTGAATTTAAATATACTTCCTGTGTGTTGAGTCGACATTAATTCCAAGATTTTTCATCAATAAATATGCAGTAAAAACTCTTAAAATTGGAAAAAAAAATGTGATTAATTGCCACCAATTACAGATAATTATGCAGTTATTTGATGTGTTTCATTAATGGACTGACAGCTCTAAAGGTTTCTGATTAAACCAACAAGCATGTATTGATTTTGGAGGCTGGAGCTCAGGGAGAACATGCAGACCCAGCCGGAGCTCGGGATGCGCAAAGCTGTTCGAGAACACCCACTGCTCCACCGCGCCGCCGAGGACTCAGACAATGATCAGTTAAACCAAATGTCACTTCAAGGGGAGCTCATTTCTACAAAGACAAAAAAAGTCATTGATCTGTTCTGAAAAGAAGTTCGAAGAGAAAATAAAGTGCATCGGTCTTTTGTTAAACAGTTTTAGTTTTTACTCATCATCAGAACCTTCGTCAGATAAATCTGTTCTGTCCTCTAACGATCCCGTTAAACCCTCGGACTGTCAGCAGCTCGGGATTTAATCTGCAGCCAAGAATTGACAGTATTTCTGAACCGTTCTGGTAAAACCGTCACTCAGAACATCTGTCCGCTCAGCAAGAGCTTCGCCACGACACGAAACAGGAAGTACGTTCACAATCTGTTCCTCGCTGATGGAGTGGAATAATGGAGGAATCACCTGCAACGTTCCACCGGCAGAGATTTTATATCATATATCATTAGTAAGTATAAGAACGAGCAGGGACAGCAGTCATTTATAATATGTATAAGAAGGTATAAAATATATTATAAAAAACTGTTTGGATGATTATTCATTTTATTTACGAATCAAAAAATGCCGTTTTATTCTGAAAATTAAAATGTATTTCTGTTAATAACATTAAATTGGACTCATATTCACCTGCATATCGGTGTACTCCCGTTACTGTTACAGCGTATTGTTCTCTGCTTCACGTCGTGGGAACGAGGTAATAGTCGCTGGTGTGGAAAAGATTTCAGATGGAACTTTTTAACAGAATTGTGAAGGGGACTCAAGTTTTTTTAAGTAATAGTAATATTTGCAGAATGCAATCGGAGGGTTTTTCTGTTGCTCCTCCTCTGATGGAATACCACCGCAGAACTACTTTAAACTCTTGTCCTGCCGTCTGTCCCTGTTTAGTCTTATTATCTGTTTGCCGGTCGTGTGTGAATATTAGTACATGAACAACGCTTAATGAGGTTATGGATGTTTAACTCGTTCTACTTGCTCACCACTGGAAGTATCTCGGAGTTTACTGTTTTGCTCAAGGGCACTTTGAAATTGTAGATCTTTGAACGGTTTGAACGGTTTTATTCTGCATGAAAGGAGTCATCCAGATAGTTTGACAGAATTACTGCCAATAGATTATGAGATGTGAAATATGTAATTTATGTCACTACATAAATACTTAGTTCTGTGTAACTTGTAAAGATAATCCCAGAAACAGAGGCTGTCGGTTGGTGAACGTCTCACACAGAATAATTCACACGTCGGTGCTGCTTTTATAAAGGTTAAGAGGAAACTATTCCCTGAAACTATCAAATGTTCGAATGCCAAGATAAGTGGGCACCTCGTCTCACAAATATAATCACATCTATCACCCTTATCAATTTCCTGGTTTGATTTCGGGAGGCGTGAACGACCTTGGGCCACGAACTGAAGGTGTGTTTGAGACGAGAAAGGAAAGCGAGCAGCCAGCCACCACAGAGGAAGCTCAGGCATTGTCACCTCCTCGCTCCTGCAGCCTCTCAGCAGCTTCCCCACACCAAGAGTCATTAGGACGCTTCCAGGAAGTGGATGCAAAGTGTTCACTTGACAAAAGCAGACAGGCTTTCTGTTGGGGGGGGGGGGGGGTGTTGACAAAACCTGGAGTGTTTGGAGAAATTGCACATGATGGTTATTGTTGTTGGTTTTCAGGCTGAGATTCTGACGGCCTCACTGAGCCCATCACTCCCAGCAATCTGAGCTGGCAGCCGGCGCTCTGTCTCCATATTCATGTTTCTATTCTGAAGGCTGGCTCCGTGTTGTGGGAAATCTGATCTGCATTTTCTTACATTAGCACGTAAGTGTTTTCCCTTTTCCCTGCGGCTCTGTGCTCCCGGCCACCTGGCGCTGACATCCACCTGCTCACCTGTTCCCCAGGTACTGACTCACAGCGTCTCCACCTGCTCTCGGCACCATCATCAGTGCTGCTCCGAGCCGCCGCCATCCCGCCATCCCGCCATCTGAACATTAACCTGGAGCAACATGGGAGTCTGCTCCCCTCAATCCTGCTCGCTCTCTTGGTCTTTCCAGTATCGTCACTAAAACCATGGAACCGCTCCCTGATGGTCTGCTGCTCAGAGGCCGACGAACGGTCCTTATTATTAGAAATGAACAAATAATAACACAGAACATCGTGTGTGTGTGTGAGTCGGTCGGTCAGTTGGTACCCATGTGTTTGCAAATATAGATACTAAGATCTTATAAATAACAGTTTGATTCAAATTAAAGGAGTCATATTATTCTAATGGACTTCCTAAAGGTTCTCCAGCAGTACTACTCGTCCCCATACCTGGACTGACGTCCCAGAAGTGAAGACAGTCTGTCCTCTCTGTCCCTGGCTTGTTTCAGGTTTTAAAAAGTGTGTTGCTCCAACCAGCCAATCAGAATCAAACCCTATATAGTGTCATCGGGGGTTCAGCCAATCCCAATCAAGGTAGGCCCTCCCTTTGACTCCTCCCACAATTAGGCAGCTCTGCTCCGGCACATGGCACCACGAGAGGAAGTACTTCCTCCTCTTCCCAAGATGTGCATGTGTGGGCGGAGCCAGTCCAGCTCACACAGACACAGCAGATTCTGAATGTAGCTCCTATGATCCAATATTCAAATGGAGGAAATTTCAAGGAGGAGACATTCGTCCATGTTCAAGTCGTCAGGACCTTCATCACCACAACACCACAACACACACCTTCATCACCACAACACACACCTTCATCACCACAACACACACCTTCATCACCACAACACACACCTTCATCCCCACAACACCACAACACACACCTTCATCACCACAACACACACCTTCATCACCTTCATCACCACAACACACACTTTCATCACCACAACACACACCTTCATCACCACAACACACACCTTGACAGATGGACAGCTCACACATCACACAGAGGCCGTCCTTCTCTCTCTAATGGCCACACAGATCAAACACACACCTCTGAGCAAGGCATTGTTTACATTGATTGTACGACTCTCTTCTTCTGACGTGTTATTTGTTCTGGTGGTGTTTTGAAGTAATTGGTAGCGGGTGGATGTCCGTCATGCTTCACACATACATGAGTTCTGACTAATGATTCTCCCTCCAACCCAGCAACATGACCCTGATCTAACACACACACACACACACACACACACACGCACACGCACACGCACACGCACACGCACACGCACACGCACACACACACACACACACACACACACACACACACACACACACACACACACACACACACACACACACACACACACACACACACACACACACACACACACACGCACACACACACACACACTGCAGCCACCCCTCCTGTGCATAGCGACTTCTATCCTATAACATGTATTTGATATACTGGTATATATGTAACATGTATGTCAACTACATACATGGGATCTAACTGTCGTGACAGACTGAACTATCAACCACTCCTTCAAAGTCCTTCCTGCTTATTGCATCATTTTGTTAAAAGGAATCAACTATTTGAGGTCATTTTACATTTTAGAGAAGGGTGCGGCACCAAGGAACTGAAATAACAGCTGAAGTTATTTTTAGTTCCCACGTCAATACCCAGGCTCCCTCACGTACACAAATCCCTACAACTGATCTGTGACTCCTCTGATCCTCTTCCCACACCCCGAGGTTTGAACCACAGCTTGAACCACCACAGTGTTTCTTCTTGTAGAAGAGCTTTCAGCTCCGATGAGCCGGGCCACCTCGGATAGCTGTAAAGTAATCCATTAGCGTCCTCCTCCCAAACCGCGTGGCGGCAAAACGCCACGGAGAGACGACGCCACTGTCGCCTTGAGTTTACTGCAATTAGACTAATGTCACAGGACTGATGTGGTGATTAATTGAGGGTTGTGTGTGTGTGTGTGTGTGTGTGTGTGTGTTAAGGCTCCGGTCCTCTGAGCCCCGCTGACCTCCGGCGGAGATGAATGAAGCAGCATCTGTGTGCAGAGCACGTGAGGAGTTCAGCTTGATAATGGCAGGTGATTAAAAGCACAGCTCTGCTGACAGGGTGTGTGTCTGTGTTAAACCCGGTTTAAAGTCGTGAGTCCTTCTCATGCAGGTGGAATTAGTTCCCCCTCCGATCTGATGTCATCATTTTGGAAGTGAGCAAAGCCTGGTCTGAACAGCTGCAGATGTTGCTCCGGAACCTGTAAATGACGCTGAGCTTTACTGAAGCCTTCACAGATGTTCGGCTGATGCCGCCTCGTTCTTTCCCACTGATGACAACTTTCTAACCAATAAGTTGGACTTTTCTTTTCTTTTTCTTTTCTAACTTGCATCCGTCCATCCTGAATGGACCAAGACGACACAGCAGCATGGAAGGATCTTGTTCATGACTCGATTCGTCCTCCAAATGTTGTGCTTTACTTTGAGTTTATAGAGGTATTATGAAGTACTCTCTCAGTAAACGCTTTTCAACGTATTTCTGGACCCATGGAGCAGAATCATGTCTGTTTATCACACTGTACTGAGGGAGTAAAAGAAGATCAATGCAAGATTTGATGCTAGATTTGAATCTTGTTTGATTATTATCGTCGTCTGTCGCAAATCCAGATCGACTGGGCTTTTCTGGAGTGTTTAGGATTCTGTAATCAACTTCATGAGAAGATGAGCTGAAATGAATAGTGAACATTTTTGTCACCCCAGTCACTCGCATCATATTTTATTTTTTTTAGAATTAGCATGGTGTTTTATTAAATATGAGATTTAATTGATTTTGACAGCATCTATTTTACACTGTATCTGATAATGGGGTTGTAAGAGCTGAGTCATTGTGGGATTTAGCTTACTCATATTTGATTTGGGAGTTGAAGCCATAGCAACGCACATAAACAAAGCTTTACGTATAGGCTTATATACATGGTGTGTATAAAATTGGCAAATGGGCACGGTTGTGAAAATCCTCTCTTTGAAGCCGGTGATATAAAATAAGAGGCTGAGTGCTTTGGCTCGATTGCATTTTGAAAATTACCGAGCACAGGACTTGGACCTGAGGCGAGGCTTTGCAACGCACAATGCTCTCTTGGCTTTTATATGTGGGTGTCGGCGGTTTGCATTCAGTGTGGCGTTTGTTCTGGTTAAACGTCTTATTTGGAGACCATCTTGCCGAGTCTCCATCACGCCACTGAATTTTTTAAGAAGTGTTGGGCTATCCGGTTTTTGCACGCTCCACCTGCTCCTGTGTTTGCAGCCTTTGCACATCGACGGTGGCTGCAGGCGGCGTGTTGTAGGTGGGCAGTTTTTACACGCAGCCTGTCGATGTGAACACAGAATAACAGCGGCCTTTAGAGGGAATTTCATCACCTCCTGCATAGATTCATTTATTTGGACTGAAATTATGGGATAGTGTCAGGGTCAAGTATTTGCGGCTGTTGTTCATTCTGTCTTATATATCTTTGTAACTGAAAGGACGTGAACTTATATTGTATACTACACTATCCCATGTTAATGTCCCCACATTTTCTTGTTATTAAAAAAAAACGACTTTAATTCTGATTTTGTAGAAAGTCCTGAATAGCAGTCCTTGTTTCTCTTTCAGGTTTTAAACATAAAAATCAACTCTTAGTCCCCTGGAGGCAGTTTGTATTGAGACATGACGTGAATTAATCAAGCTTCATCCATTAAGTTGTTTGACAACATTTTAAGACCCCATGAAATTTAAACGTTCAGTCACTGACGTATTGTTTAATGAAATTTAATCATTTTCTCTCGTCAAACAGAGTCCAGTGTCTGACGCTCCCACAGCTGAGTGTGCAGTTTAACAAACATTCAGGATGACTGGCCCGTAAAAGGTGAAGCGGATCGAACTCTACAGCTGGAGCATCGGTGGTTCAATTCCTCCATCGGGGACTTTTTGTGTGGAGTTTGCACGTTATCTTGGTACATGCCTGGGTTTCTCTTCGGATTCAAGCTTCATCCTAAACTCCAATAGTGTGTGCTGGAGGTCACATGTGAATGTGTGAGTTCTGTCATGGACCGGTAACGTGCAGAGTGTGGCTCCAGCGTCCATCCAGAGCTGAGGGCAGTGCTGGTTATATATTTCTCCCTCACACACTCACTCTGGAGGCAGTCAGGGGTCTTTCCTGGGGTGGGAGTCATTGGTCATTAGAAGGCAGCCTGGCGTCACTCTCCTCACTCCCACCCCCTCCACCGGGTCGAGGGGCATCACAGGACCCAGCTGGCCTTCCTAATGACTCGGTCCAGTCTCTTCCTGTCCACCGCTGAGACGCTGAGGCCTCAGCTGACCAACCGGGAGAAGATGGCCGATGCCACCATGGAGTCTTAGGAGGTCTTCAGGAGAACCGCCACAGTCTCCTGAGCTGGTAGAGTCTGATCTGACCCTTCTAATGAAGCAGGGTCATCGAATAGAGAGGAAGGTTCAGCTGAAGGTTCAACACCACTACTACTACTACTACTACTACTACTACTACTACTACTACTACTACTAGCATTCTTTTTCATTTTCGATTTCTAATACATTATTCTCAACAGTGTCCTTCAAATTATAAAAGCATCCATCATCACGTTTCCATGCTCTTCTCTTGTGTCTGTCTGGTAGAAATACTCGATAATAGTACATCTCACACAGCTCTGTGGAGCTGGTCTTGTCAAACTGTTTCCAGCCATGTACAAAAAAAAAAAAAAATCCGATCTCTTCTGCTTTGCATTTGGTAGGAATAAACATCATATGAAGTGAATCTGTGTTGTTTTTGGGCGAGTGTGAACCCTCGACATCACGCAGCATCAAAGCCTTTGCTCCTGCTCCAACAAATCTATAATGGATGCTAACTCTTCTGTCACAGCAAATTATTATGTGACGGAAACATCAAAGAAGTCACACTGTCAGTGAGTTCTCCAATCTGCCATCTTATCTCAGAACAAGGGACGCCCCTGACAGATATCTTGGTTACGCTCAGTGTTCTTGTCAGTGGTTATTGTTAATTCAGAGGCACACCCGAGCCCACGAGAGGGAACAAGAAAGATATCCCAACCTCGCAGCCGGAGAAGTGTGATAAAACATTCGGTCTCTCGCCTTGGCGAGGTGGAAATAAACTAGGTTAGTTTTCCCACTGGCTGGTAAGAAGACACACGCAGTGACACCTGCTTTCAAACTGCCAGGCCTTCGCAGTTCAAAGGCAGCTTTTCATTTGGGACCCATCGCATCTTCTGTTCCAGGATCCAGTCCAAAGCAATGACAGCAGCACTGAAGCGAAACCAAATGGCAGAGCATGATGCACCGTGTAAATATATTACCTTGTGATCAGCATGAGGAGAGCAAAGGCACACATGCTGGCTGGGCTGAGATAGCTGGGTCTTTAATTCCTTGTATTTACAAGTCCAGACTTTGCGCCATGTGTTGGTTTTATTGATGAGCCGACGGCCGACGAGGAGCAGCACTGGCCTCGTGCTTCCTTTCCTGGACGTCATTCATTGTAGACTTCTTCCATCCCTGTGTTGCAGTGTGACATTACTGTGTGCTAAAGCGGAAAATAGGACAAAACCTTGATTGATTTTTTCACGTCAGTTTTGAAGCTGATGGCATGAGCATCGTTCAGCTCCGTTTTCTATCATTAGCATTCATCCAGCTAAGTAATGCTAGCCCAGCTCCTCTGATGGCAAAATGCTTCTGAAGGCAGAATGTGGACTTCGTACTGCAATATTTACTAGACATCAACATCTCCATACAAGCAAATATTCAACTTGAAAATGAATATCAATTTTCAATTCCAGACGATCTGAACGTCTGACCAAGTCTTTGTAGGTAAATTACCATTACATTAGTTACCTGTGGTTATGCAAGCTGGAGAGAATAAAATCAAAGCAAAATGCCAACTTGTGAGTTTTTCAGGAAAGAAATTCTGAAGGTGTAATTATGATGACTGTGCTGAGGCTGCAAACATTCATCATCAGCTGCTTGTAATTTGCCTCCACCAGCATCATAAAGCAGTTTCTGCAGCGTCATGTGATTACTTTGAGTTTGCTTTAAAGCAAAACGTGACGCTGTGTTTACCGTCATGTTGGTCAAAGGACCAAAGGATGTTCAACCACATGTGGTCTCATGAACCCGACAGAAGGTCCAGTGAAGTTCATGTTCCTCGGCAGGCAGTAGATCAGAATCCTGAAGAACAGAAGCTTCACAGCAGGAATAATAAATGTGAAGGAACGATGTGTTGCTGTCATGTCGACGAGGAGCAGAATCCCAAAGGGGATGTTTCCAACATCGTGTTACATCAATCCATCGTGGAAGATGAACCAGAGCCAGAACCCAAAGCTCATCGTTCTGATACTGGACCCGGTGGCGTGGCGGACAGCTTCATTTCACTGTGGGCTATAGAGAGGACTATCTTAATTCATTATTGTTTACAGCCTGACATAAAGGCTTCTTTAAACTCATCATTACGTCTGTTGAGATGCTGAAATCAAACACATCAGAAAATGTTCAGCCGGCAAAAACTCTGGTCCATTTCAGCAATGAGTCACACATCTTTTATACAATCAGCATTAAATGCTGCATTCACGCATGTGGGACGTTCTCAAGCTTTCATTTTCTAATTCACAGTTCAAACTAGAATGAGAAACAGGAAACATGGCTGCCCTCAGTAGTGCTGATTCATCCTCTCGCACCATTACTGCACATCACCACCACCGCTGTGTTTCCTGCTCTTACATGTTTGTTACCATCGTTTCAGTAAAACTTTAAAGTTAAAAAGGTCAGGTGTGTTTCACTGAAGTGTAACAATTATAGTAGTATATAAGTAGAAATATAATCAAAATGCTATAGTTGTGTGCAGATTGATTATATTTTCTTAACACCGCTATAGTGAGAGAAGCCCGACTCCAAAACTTCCCACATTCCCAGTAGGATGTTGATTTATCCATAATAATAATAATAATAATAATAATAATAATAATAATAATAATAATAATAATAATAATACTTTCTATTTCAAGAAATCTCAAATTTATAACGATCTTCAACGGAGGAAGCCAAATTGAAATCCATGCAAAGTGATTGTGCTCGTCTGTTGTGAATAGTCCAGTTGAGAGTTTTGCATTATTATTATTATTATTATTATTATTATTATTATTATTATTCGAAGCGTCACAGGAAGTAATATGGTCACAAAGTCGTCGGTAAAAATACAGCTAAAGACCTCCAGAAAATACTGCATCAGCCAAGAGATTTATAACACAGAGAATATCTTGACGTGTGAAAGGAAAAGTGACAGGAAGCCAAAAAAGAAGCATTTCTGAAAAAAGCTGAGCTTATTTGCTGAACAGACACGATCATAAAACTTGGGAATCTGGACGCTGTGCAACAATAGCATTTTGTATATTTATCCATCAGAATGAACTCCTCTCTATATGTTGCACAATCCTTAACACTCATTAGTGGAATCAAACACGCTCCATGCTTCATGTGTGTTACTGAGATCAAGTTTTTATACATGCAAAACTTGAAATTGTTCACGTTTCTGCTGAATAAACAAAGTTAAAATGTATAATTCCCACATTGAGATCAAGAACATATATATGTATTGTAAAAAGTCCTGATTCTTTAAAGAACATCAGGACCTGTTCTGGTGTCTGGTGGACAGTCATACGCCGGCAACGCAGTTCAACAGATATTTTCTATGAGCTCAGAACAATTCATACTTCTGTGGCCACAGGCAAGAACTGTACGGTTGTTTCACTGGACATATTAAAATGGATGACTTTTCCCACATGACATGTCGGTGCATTGAGCCTCCATGGTGAAGAACATTACGTTGCTATAAGTAGCATCAGGTGGGTTTTACATGTCATGTAGTTCACACACTCACCACCTACATATCGCATGGCAACTGGTGATTTAGTATTTAGAGATAGGAAAAGTTAAAGTTAGCATTATTCAGATAATACCTCCCCCTCAATTTTCCACTTGTATTCTGTCTTCTACTCCATGTTCTTGTCTTTTCCTGCCTGCAGTCATGTTTTCACACAACACACTTTCAGGTTTGTGCCAAATTAAAATGTAATGTATCCTGCAGTGCACCCAGAGAGAAACCCGTGCAGTACATTTTAAATGTATTCTCGGGCAAGTGGAGGTACGACGGAGGCATCGGAATTCAAAGAGCTTTTATCTTCCACCTTCATCCTGCATCGTAACCGCGCTCCCAGAACTTCCACACAGAACAGCTTGCTTGGGTTTGTTTCTTTTTTTTTGCAGCTCAGGGGAAGAATGTGCTGATAGCTGCATGCGTTTGTTTGGAGCCAATATAGAAACATATAGTGCATCAAACACTGTGTGCTTCCCATCCATCCATATCCTTTGTGGAGTTGTCTGCATGAGGTTCATCATGGCAGAGAAGCCAAGGCCTCGCCGTCCTTCACGGCTCCAGCTCCCCTGGCAGGTCGAGGTAAACAAACCCGGAGGCTTCCTGAACAAACATCCAGAACATCTCAGCTCGATTCAGCCATTTGGATCAGTTATGTCACTGTTTCAATCCTGGCTGTAGGTGAGGGTGGAGATGTACACGTCTGGTACAACAAATAAACTGGAAATTTAAGGAGGTTTTCATGAATACCTTAAAAAGTGAGAGTTCCCTCACTATGTGCTCATTCGCCAAGACGATCATGTTCAAGCTACAAGCTGCGAGTTTCCTCACAAACCTTTCCTGGACGCCTGATTAGTTACCAAACGGAAATCCACCACTTGGATAAGTTGAATGAGTTTGGAGCATGATGAGGACCGAAGCAATTAGAAGAAAATTTGAGGTATTTGATCGTATTAACATTAGGCTGTGTCCTTATTTTGTTAACTAAATGCCTGAAGCGAAAACGGCACCAGAGAAATCTGCTCATCATCTCCCATGAGGAAGATGTCGCTGACATGTCGGAGCGAGGAAGAGCGCGATCGCAGCCTTCATCCTACACAACCGGCTTTACCAGAACATCCCCAGCTGTGTATCAGGTTCAGTCCTGCAGGCGTCTGGATTCACCGATGGCTTGTTTGCTCCTGTTACGACTCATAAAGGTCGTGCAAACGATCCTTCATGTAATCCCACCCTCCAATATTAAAAATACATACTTCTCAGGCTGTAATGGAAACTCCACTCCTGGCATACTAAGTACAACTGAGGGTTAGGGAACGAGATAAATCGATGGCAGAGGAATGAGCTATATCATCTGATATGTCTTTCACAATCTGAACTTTTATCAAGAGTGCACAACCACACATTTTCACAATCGATCGACATTCCAAGATTCCAAAAATAAGAGCTGCTCCAATCCCCCGTGCTTTCACGTTAGGCCCCGGACAGATCGAACGTCTCACATTCAACAGGCGTTCCTGCAGGATGGCTGCAGGCGAACTGCAGGTGTTAAGTAACGTGTCAGAACCGCCCGAGCATCAGCTCACAGCTCTATTCTCTTTCTAGAGACAGACGATGCCAAAGCGCTCCAAACTGCTGACGAGGAGGAAGAACCACTGAGGCTTTTCACCCGTCGTCCTGTGGCAGCGGGGATGAGCAGCGTTCAGGGGGGAACGTTCTACGAAGCAGAGTGTTGAGGTTCCACAAACATCACAGCGAAGCAGAAACGGGGGAAAATTGATGTTGAAAAGTCTGTTTGGATTTAAAAATTCCTCTTCGGATGGTTTTAACTGACGAGCAGATCTGCTGTTCGGCAGCTTTGAACAAGACTAAGCCTCCTTCCAGCCTCACGTGACGCTGGAGGATATTCCTGCTCCGACGGGGCGAAGGGCAAAGTTCAGTTCAGACATCTCACCTGTCCTTCAGGACGACCAGGAGAGACACAAAGTCAACAGGTGCTAACCACCACTGTGCCAACTTCCATCATCAGGACATATTAAAATGCCATAACACACCGCAAAGATCATGAATAAATGAGTCTTTGTGCAGACAGACAGGAAGCTGCTTCACCGTCGGTACTTTGATAATCCATCTGACACGTCAAACAACACAGCAGCCATGTGGTATTATGAGGAGAAGCAAACTGCTTTCCTCAGGCTCGATTCAAAACAGGAAAAAAATCACAATACTGCAAAATAAAGAGTCTACATAAACCATGATACATTTCAGCCTCAAACAAATCGATTGGTCTTTCACTCTGTGGGCGGTTTGCATTTAATTAACTAGTCAGAATTTATTTGTCATAAAGGAAGTAGGTAATTTAAGAGATGATCAGTCATAAAGTGGAAAACTTTGAGGTACAACTCAGCATGTGTGTTATTACAAAGTCTGCAAACAGATATTGTGGGAATCAGCTGAATGCTGATTTCAACCTGCTTTTAAAACAAATTAAAACAGACGTAATCAAAAATAAGACAAACTTTTTAAGAACATTGTGGATTGTGCATTAAACCATTTGTATAAACTCCTCCTAGTATTTTGGTTGATGTGGACAGAGTGTTATTACAATTACAATTATTTGTCAAATGATTAATCCAATGATTATTTTGTCAATTACTTAAACAATAATTTTTTCCGATATAATATTTTTCCATTATTTGATTGATAATGAATTACTACATTTGACATACAGTATTTCTCCAAAAATCTCTTCAAATTCCAAAATAAAATTCAAGTAACAGTTAAGTGGTGCAAAATAACAACAATGGGAGCAAACCACTAAATCCCACGTTAAAACAACGAGGAATCATTTGACATCCGGTCCTACTTGGATCATCCAGACATGGATCAATCGGTACTCGGCCGCAAAGAGAGAATGAAGAGTTTTATTTTGGTAATCGATTACGTTGCCGCATGGCCACAGCCCATGTGAATACGCTCCGTAAACAATCAGGTGCATCACTGATAATCTTTCTTACTCTTGCTACAGTGAGTGTTGCTCCATGTCCGTGGCTTCATACTTTTTGGATGTATATTAATAGGAAACTGGCATAGAGCTACATCGATCTAGATCACATGCACACAGCATGAACATTAAATCTGGCTCCAACAGACTCTGCTTCCTTCTTCCCGCAGGGCTGGAGGCTGGACTGTGTTTGTATCAGACATGGCAAACCAGTTTTAATGTGAAACTACATCCACTCAAAAACAAAGTAGATAATAATAATAAACCCAATTGAAATAAATGGAAAGACGTTAAAGGTGGAGCATACTCTGAAGGAGCGTGAAAAGAAAGACTGACTGACGACATGTTCAATAGGTGGACCTCTACCTGAGGAGCTCTCAGGATCACACGAACCAAATAGGACTAAGCTTTACGTGTCTGTGCCTGGACTGCGCCCGTCAGTGAAAGAGCAAGTTAAGACTTTTACGTTGTTGGTAACGTTTGCTTTGATTTCGCCGCGGTTATCAGAGCAGTTTCCCGTCCTGCTTCAATCCAGAGCTCATCATGTGATTCCTCGACACGGTGAGACGAGCTCCATCGTGTTGGGTTTGATCTGACGATCTGTGCCGTGGCACCACCTCCATCTCTGCGCTAGCCTCCAACAGAACTCTGCATCTGATGACGGTTGATATTTAATTGATGAGAGACGTTTAATTTGCTCGCCCCTGATGCTGGGAAGTTGGCAGTTCGTGTTAATGAGGCCATGCTGATTCATCATCCAGTCACCCTACGAGATCCCGCCAGTGACTCTATTAACAACAACATGTCTTAGTTGAATAACGACTGACGGAGGCGACCGGTCACTTGTGGGATTTGAACTTGCAAACCTCTGTGGAAGATCACCTCTTTAACCCTTCGGCTGCCACTGCTCATGAGAAGGTCCAACATCCAGCGACAAAGAAAAGTCTAGAATAAAACTTTACATTAAAACTCTGTCTCTATGGTGGTGGTGGTGATGATGATGATGATGATGATGATGATGATGATGATGATGATGATGAAAGAACTTTGACTAAAGCCCTATTTATGCAATGTTTTTGGTTTTCGTTTAAGACAAATTTCATGTTTACACAGCAGCACTTTGAAAACGATGCAGGTGTATGTGGGCGTGTATGTGAGTGTGTAAGTGGGTGTGTATGTGGGTGTGTATGTGGGTGTGTATGTGGGTGTGTATGTGAGTGTGTATGTATGTGAGTGTGTATGTGAGTGTGTATGTGAGTGTGTATGTGAGTGTGTATGTATGTGGGTGTGTATGTGAGTGTGTATGTATGTGAGTGTGTATGTGAGTGTGTATGTGAGTGTGTATGTGAGTGTGTATGTATGTGGGTGTGTATGTGAGTGTGTATGTATGTGAGTGTGTATGTGAGTGTGTATGTATGTGAGTGTGTATGTGGGTGTGTATGTGGGTGTGTATGTGAGTGTGTATGTATGTGAGTGTGTATGTGAGTGTGTATGTGAGTGTGTATGTGAGTGTGTATGTATGTGGGTGTGTATGTGAGTGTGTATGTATGTGAGTGTGTATGTGAGTGTGTATGTATGTGAGTGTGTATGTGGGTGTGTATGTGAGTGTGTATGTATGTGAGTGTGTATGTGAGTGTGTATGTATGTGAGTGTGTATGTGAGTGTGTATGTGAGTGTGTATGTATGTGGGTGTGTATGTGGGTGTGTATGTGAGTGTGTATGTGAGTGTGTATGTGAGCGTGTATGTGAGTGTGTATGTGGGTGTGTATGTGAGTGTGTATGTGAGTGTGTATGTATGTGGGTGTGTATGTGGGTGTGTATGTGAGTGTGTATGTGGGTGTGTATGTGGGTGTGTATGTGGGTGTGTATGTGGGTGTGTATGTGAGTGTGTATGTGGGTGTGTATGTGGGTGTGTATGTGGGTGTGTATGTGGGTGTGTATGTGAGTGTGTATGTGGGTGTGTAGGTGAGTGTGTATGTGGGTGGGTGTGTATGTGGGTGTGTAGGTGAGTGTGTATGTGGGTGTGTATGTGGGTGTGTATGTGGGTGTGTATGTGGGTGTGTATGTATCACTGCATCATTGCTGCAATCTACTCAGATGCTGAGCCTGAACATTTTCAAAAAGTTCCACCATAGGACCTATTTTCAAAAAAGCTGCATTTTCAGTGACTGAGGTTTGTTGTCGTGGAAACGGGGGAAATAACTGAAGTCATACAGATGAGGGGGGGCTGAATGGAATAGAATAGAATAGAATAGAGCCATTGTCATCATACATGGGATTACGTAAGAATGACAACATATACATAAGAGGAAATTAATCCACAATACAGTGTTGGACGTAATCAAATCAAATCAAAACCAATAAAACATAATAAATATGGGCAGAAGATTCCACATGAGCTGCATTTGATCCAGTTCAGAGTCTGATGGATTATAGAAAAAGCTGTTTCTCAGCCCTGCAATTTAAGGATCCGTGTCCAAAGCTGAATGATATCATATACTGTATTATTATTCCCATTAGCAGATGTGAAAACTCATAAACACTGAACTGAAGAGCCTCGGTCGGCGTGAGAAGTGAACTTTCACTTCCCCTCAGTAATGCAGCTGTATGATTACAGGGATTTCTAAGGACACTGGTTTTATGTATTTGACTCGGGTCTGTTTTGCTGCGACTCCAGCAGATTTCTGTCACCATGAGAGATGTTTATCAAAGAAAACTGCACTTTTTGAATTTGCTAAATAACTTGTGCTTGCAGCACCATTATGGTCGGAGGTTCACCAGAGATCCCATTGAAAAGCTTAGAGAATTTACCACCACATGTTATGTCATATTTTCATGATGTTCAAATACATTTTGGATTTTGAATTGAAAACACCACTTTCTGTATTCCTCTGCCCTGAACGCTCCTCACTTTCAGAACCCCACATTCACTCGTTCATCCAGTTTATTTGCTGGCCTGCAGGGGCAGTAGCGTTCACCCTGTTCAGCAGGTGTAAGAACCCGAGCGGCCGGATGCTGCTGCAGGAGTTTGGTTTGGTCTTTTACTTTGAAGCAGTCTGAGATCTGTTCTTCTCGGTCTGCTCGTCGAGGTTCATCAGGGGTCCGTTTATTTTAAATCAAACAAGCCCGCCGAGTGTGAGTATTCTCTCCAAATGAATACATGAGAGAAATCCTGCTGGGAGAATGGGGGGTTTGGTACGTCGTGATCTCAACGCTGTGTCACCTCTTCAAAACAGGCTAAACACTACCTTCTTTAAGTACACAACTGAAGTATTTCTTTGGTAGTGTTTTACTTCCTCTTTCAGGACAAGGAGGTTGAGCCAGCAGACGAGACCAAACAAAGCCCGGCTGCTGGTGTGGCGTCCTGTGCAGAGCCAGGAGAAAGCAGCAGAGCAGCAGAGCGGCGGCGGCAGAGCAGTGACAGCAGAGCAGCGGCAGCAGAGCAGAGCCAGCAGAGCGGCAGCAGCAGAGCGGCGGCAGCAGAGCAGAGCAGAGCAGAGCCAGCAGAGCGGCGACAGCAGAGCAGAGCAGAGCCAGCAGAGCAGCAGCGGCAGAGCGGCGGCAGCAGAGCGGCGGCAGCAGAGCGGCGGCAGCAGCAGAGCGGCGGCAGCAGAGCAGAGCCAGCAGAGCAGCAGCGGCAGCAGAGCAGCAGCGGCAGCAGAGCAGCAGCGGCAGCAGAGCAGCAGCGGCAGCAGCTCCAGGCGGGACACCGAGCCTCCAGTCTCTCCTTTGATCTGAATCAGCTCAGACGTGACGACAAGCAGCCGCTGCCAACTTGGAATCACTGATTCCTGGATAACCCAGTTCTAACTGAACACCCGGGGAGCCGACGGCGCTGAGGAACCGATCCACACCAACCTATCGGATTTGATCTTCTGACAACGGACTAGGACTGATGGTTTCAGGACTAAGTGTTCCTACGCCTTGTTCGGTCAGCAATATTAAATGTAAATTAAAATCTAAAGTGCTTCTGACACCACATTTCATGTTCGTTTTATGATTTTCCCCAGAGAAAAATAACAGTAAAAGGCTGATTTGCCTTCATTAGACGAGCATTCCAAGGTTGACATATTTACCCTTTTTAGAATTTTGCGCCGTTGAAAGAAACAAACCCGCTCCAGGAGGTTGGATACGTTCTAGATTATTCAATATACCGTGGAGAGTCTACGCAGCATATTTGCTTATTTATTAATATATTTAAGACATATGGAGTTTCACACTTTCCCACATTTTCAGATGTGCAATCACATCTGATATTCATATAGTCCATTTATACACACACACACACACACACACACACACACACACACACACACACACACACACACACACACACACACACACACCCTTTGATACATCAATAAATTATAGCTTATGAAAATACATTCAGAGAAAATAGATGATCTATATTTAAGTATACCACCCACACACTTGTGAACATTCATACCTCAACATTTTAATTAAGATGCCTGAAAAGGAGTAGGAAGAAGTAAAACCCATCAAATCCTACCTCTTCTCCAATATACAATAGTTATATTTTATAATATTGAATGGTCTACAAGAATATGTGTACATTGTAGACATATTCTAGTAGATCAATAAAGGAAACCCACACACACACGGAGAGAACATGCAAACTCCACACAGAAAGGGATTTGAACCGAGGACCTTCTCACCGTGGAGTCGGCACATGGTGAGTGGAACATAATTATAATTAGTATAATAACATCACATCAGATCTGCAGTCTTTATTCTGTCGTGGAACTGATATGGACAAAATCACGTTTCCTTGCCTCGTCTTTAAAGACGTCTGAGTCACGACTTAATTTGATTCGTCTTTCCTCGTTGTTTATTAGTGGATGACGGCAGTATGGCAAAACATTTTAGTATGGGAATATTTCTATTCTTCTATTGCTTTTTTCCAACAAGTTTTGGTGTCATCGGGACTTTAAGCAATTTAAATAAAATAAAATCTATCCTACATCTGAGAGGCCAATGGCTGCATAATTTAGTTGATTTAAACATTATTTTATTAAAATGCACTTGTATATTTAAAACAAATTTAATCAAAAGACAAACATTTTATCCATATGTTATTAAGTTAAAGATCCACAGTGTTTATTTCCTTCTCTTTGCTGATGATTATTGCATCATCGTGACGTAATTACAACGTTTTTAATTCATATTATTCCTCCAAACTGAAATTTGTTCCCATGAATGATGTCACAATGACTGAAAATGTATAACTTTCTGAGTCACTGTGTAACTATAAAGACGTAACGCAGCTCACAGATAGAGCTATATATTGGTAATATTAAAACTGTAAGTGACTGGGTTGACAACGTATAGGAGAATTCTTTCCAGATTTAAACTCTGTATGGATGACTGGGCACGGATTATAATGAATTGTAAAGCCACGGAGTGTAACTGCTGAATCGGATCAAATTTTTGCTCCGTATCAGCAGCGGGTTAGTGACTGAATGTGACCCCATACACCATCCGTGTTCAGAGCATAATGACTTCACAGACGTCGGTACAGCAGGTACAGTAATGACACAGCATGCTTATTTAACAAGGAGTGGAAGGACACCGAACAGCACTGCAATAGAAACTCACTTTTATAGAACCTTCCAGACCTTCCTGTCCTGCTTAATTATCATGTGTGACGTGTTTCAGTGGTTGAGAGGTCGGGGGGAAGCGAGTTCGTGTTCAGCACCGTCTGATTATTGGTACATTGTGATTTGGAGTTTCATGCCTTCCAGTGTTGCTTGAAGAAGAAGAAGAAGAAGAAGAAGAAGAAGAAGAAGAAGAAGAAGAAGAAGAAGAAGAGGAGGAAGAGGAAGAGAAAGAGGAAGAGGAAGAGGAAGAGGAGGAAGAGGAAGAAGGAAAAGGGGAGTATCACAGTTTCAAGGCGACAGCAGAGATTATCCACCTGGCACTGTGCACCAACCAGATGACTTCTTAGAGGGAGCTCAACGCCACCAGCCCATCGGTGTCCGCACTGATGCCGGGATTCTTTGAGTTCAATCACACAGAAGGACTAAAAAAAGAAAGAGCCAGTGTTTCAGTGTTTGAAGGATAAATGTGGGTTGAGGCCCTGCTTCCTGTCCAGAGGGGTGTGTGTGTGTGGATAAGCTGCTTCACGCCTCCAAAACAGGAGATAATCTCCTTAGCAATGGGACCCATCAGCTCAAACATGGCTTACTTTAAGACTGAACAGAGCAACTACCCAGCAGATCAGTGAATCATTGTTTGGGGTCTGATGCGCTTCCATCTAATGAAAACCTCTCAGCAAAGTCGGGTGGGGTTATTAAAATGCACGCACGTCCCGAAATTAGCCTACAGGGTTGCATGAAAACTGCAGAATGGGAAGTAAAAGAATCTCACTGCAAGTCATTAATAGTGTTCATGGCAGTAGAAACACCCGACATGTGATGGGAATGAAAGGCGGAGAGGTTAGTTTAATACCTCTGAATGTCCGTAATGTGACAACAGCCACTGAAGAAAACAGGGAAATGAAAGGAGAGCAGCTCGGGCCAGAGGGCCGTCCAGTGAGAGCCTCACCAGGCGCAGGCTGCACTCTCAAATGGGTTACGCAGGCAAAGCTTATGGAGCTTACTCTCCAATTTCAGTTATCCTAATGTTGTGGAATATTTCTAATGCCTCATTACTTGCATTTTGTACGAAAGGGAGAAGCCTCGCCCCGTACGATAATGAGCTCTAAAACGTATTAAACCACAGTGCAATGAGCTGAAAGGACCAGCGCATTCTCCTTTCTCCTTCTCTTTAAGGCTGAGTAAGGTCTAATCAGAAAAACACAGAGCCACATCACTGCTCTTCAGGAAACTAAAGAGAATTATCCAGTCCGTTTAGGTGATTTTTATTATCACATTTAATTACTCCTCCCGTCAAAAGTGTCATAGTGCACTGGCAAAGCCTTCATGTCCCACCATATGCAGTATTTCAATCATTCATTCATTCATCTTCTCCCTCTCCCCGTTTCCAGGTTACGGGGGTGTCAGTCTGAGCACCGCCACCCAGATCACATTGCACCGATCAAGAACCTTCCTGCGGGTGGTGAGCCCACGGGAAAGTATTTCAATCAAATCGATGTCAAATTGACATGAAGCTGTGCTGCAGTCGCCGTGCAAACGTTCCTGCAGGACGTCTGGACCATCGGCTGGAAGGTGCAGATAAGATCCTTCAACTCTTCTGGTCATGTCGGCTTCATTCGTGTCTCAGAGTTGGCTTTATGTGGCGCCAAGCACAAACACAACTGCCATATCCTTATTGAGCGTTTGTGTTTGAATGTGTCTGTGTTGAATCCCTGCAGGAAGCATCAGTGACTCAGTCACCAGACTTTGTGGTGAGGAGGAAAAGCTCTCTGCTATTATATATATATATATATATATATATATATATATATATATATATATATATATATATATATATATATATATATATATCTGTTTAGCGGTGGGTCGACTTCCCCACCCCCACCTGTGGTCATGAACTTCTGGTCAAGAACAGAAGAACGAGATTGCCGATACAATCCTCATTCGAACAAAATAAATAAAGAATCTTTACAGCTGTTCACTACTGCTTGACAAATCAGTACTCGTAGTAAACATGTTGCAACGATGAATATACTTTTTTTGCTTAGAACCCTAAAATTAGCTGATCAGAACGAGGACAGACCTGCAAACAAGCAGCAGATTTAACATCATGTCCTCACAGCTTGGATAATGTATGTATGTATTAGCGACGGGTCACCTTGACACTGATTGGCTTCGATGACATTTCGCTCCACCAAGTCCAAATATTGGTAAAGAGTACAAATGAGTCTTAACAATCACTGTCAACTCTGCACACCATCCATTATCAAGGAAGCAAGAGGACGCAGAGGCAGCGGCGCCCTGAGCATCACAACACAATAAAAATAAGACTTAAAGTCTCGCTGATGGTGTGTAACACGATAACGACTTATTATTTCAGATCACTTCCACTGCTTTTGGCTTCAGATGTTGATTTTTAACCTGAAGAAAGAGGCTTTCAACATTACCTCATGTAGGACATAGACAAGCTTCAAATGGCTTTAGATGGTTCTGATGATGATATTCAGCCAAAGTGTTACTGAAGATGATTCAGCTGTGGGTTAAAGGATTATTACAGATCGGTAAACCTAAATTCTATCTGTTTAGCATTCTGCTAACACACTGGGGCTTTGGTATCTGCAGTACATCTCCTCTTCTCTGAAGAGCAGCAATTCATTCAGCGGATAAATTACGTACATGTTCACTAAAATCACATTAATACGGTAATATTTCCTTGGTGAACATCTAGAGGACGCTTAAAATGGAGCAGCATCATAAATCCTGTAGCTTCAGTCTGACAGCAACATGAAAAAGATCTCACTGACAGACACAGTAATTCATCCTGCTCATCTGATGATGTTACACAAGGTTCACTTTTAGAAATGCTGACAGCCGAACGCATGTTTGCATTTTGGGTTCAGATGTTCGGCTGTTGGGTTTCTAACTAGTCCTTCAGGAAATTCACATGAAGCCTTTTCTTTTCTTTTGGCCGTATGGAATTTGTTGGCTTCCAAACACCCGACTGTAGTTGGATCAGGGGAAATTAAGAGGCATAAAGGACAAAAAGCATTTTAGAACTAATCAGTTGAGTGACTTCTGGTGGATCAGCTGAATGAAAAGGACCAGCGGGAAGTAAAATGGTGGCGATATGAAAATGACACCAGCACACATCGTCATGACTTCAGCCAGCTACTATAAACTACTACTACTACTACTACTACTACTACTACTACTACTACTACTACTAGCTCCGGAGAGTTGAGCAGGTTTTCCACCTGGAGAAACAAAGCAGTTCAGGTGGATCAAACTCTGATCTGATCATCCAGGGACGTTTTTTAAGTTTGAGATTCAAAAGTAAATCTTTTTTTTTTGTTTTGTTTGTTTAACTCCTTAAGCATAGTAAACCTGCCCCAGTTGTCAATTTAATAATAAAACCGGACATACAAATGCACAATATAAAATAGCTTAAGGATCTTGGTCAAAAGCGAAACAATTTTCTTTAATCAAAACTAAAACCAAGAAACCAAATTTATTCTTGAAATCACAACATAGCACGTTCCCACGGATCGTCCTGGCACCATCATACGCAAATTAAATACTGTGTAGTGCGACTGGAAGAAGGAAAAAGAGCAACAGTTCTCCAAGGGCGATCACACGTTGGAGAATAATCGCAGAGAAAACACTGTAATACTGCCAAAGCCTGAGAACAAGAGGACGAACCGCAGACAGAAGCTGAAGCGTCACTGCATTCAGCAAGACGAATATTAGAAGAGTTAAAGCTTCATGGCATGAAACCTTGGAGACGCTTGTGAGGTTCCAGAGTCAGAAGACTTAAGTACCACGATTGAATCAAAAAATAATGCAGAATCAATATCTAGGATATTTGTAACGGGTATTTCTCCGAGCAGCAGTTTGTGATTATCAAGGTCGAGCAGAAGTCAACCTCGCCGCATGCCTGCACACACTTTAAACCCCCAGAGAGACGAGCAGGAGGCTGTCAGCGTAACTATTCTGCTTTCACTTCCTGCTGTTTAGAAACTCGCTGCTAAAAAGGTGGACGATGTACAGCCGGAGTAAATAACTGCATTCTGTGCATCAATTTAGTGAGCGGTGGAGGTGGCCTGAAACGAGACACAACCTTCCTTTAGAGTCCAGATTGCTGTGAGACACAGTTAGTCATCATTAAGGTTTTTATCAAGAATCACTGCTGTTCGATGGAGAAGTGGGTGAGCGAGCTCATGACCCGTAGAATGACTCTAATGTTGGAGAGTAAAACCTCACTCACAATAAATCAACAAACATTTAAAGTAAAGGATCTTAATGTATTTGTGCTTTCAGATTATTTTACCACAAAGTTGATAAAACAGACTTGTATATTGTGAATGTTGTTGTTTTTTGGTCATTTTTGTGCTTCTGGAATGAATAATTAAGACAATCTACCCAAAATGTTTGAGCCAATCACACAGCGTTTGATTTATTTACACAATTTTTCTTTAAAATTCTGTCACGTTGGACCTGCAGCGCATGAATACACAATACATGGAAACATCATTTATCACAGTCCGATCACTGTTAAGAAGGTTTACTGGCCATGTTGATATTGTGATAGCAATCATTATTAGGAATAGTATTAGTATTAGTATTAGTTCCCTGGCCCGTGTTTTCACTTGGATTCTAATTACATTCTAGTTTTTATGTGTAAAGAAGACGTTGTTCAGGTCTTTCCTCAGTCACCGGGTTCAGGCGACTCTTACACCTTCTGAGGTTAGGAGACATAAACAAAAGTCAACCTGTGATTATTGATGGATTAATATTCAATGTAATATTTCTTGGAACATTTTTATGGTGCCATCTTTCTAAATAGTGTCATAAAAACCAAACATGGCAGCCGAGAGTTTGACACTTCAGAGGGAGAGTTATTGTAACTCCATCCTGCTTTATTTGGAGCCATGCACCTAAAGAAGTCTGTTTTTCATTTCCCTTATTTTGACATAATCCTACAACTGAAGAACAATAGAAATAAAAAAAATATAAAAATCTATAACTAGGAATGAGACCAGCCCGTCTACTCAAACAAACATCATGGAGTTACCATGAAACGTCGTCCAAACAACAACAACAACAACAACAACAACAACACAATTAGTTGTATAATTTAAGAAATAAACTCTAAACTTAAACCTCATCAATCCATGATGTGATTTATGTTTTTCAGGAAGCTTCAGGAAGGCCGTCAGTTTGTTCCGCCTTCAACAAGTCAGCGGTCCATCACCTGGAGACCAAGTCCTCTGGAAACCAGTCCGGTTCGTGTTTTTGTTCCTGATCGCAAGAGGATTCAAGAAATGTAGCCGCCTAGAGGACATCCAACAAGCTGTCATCCTATTCATGGCCTGCATGTTCTGCTGCCAGTGTCTTTTCTTTGCACTTCCAGTTATTATGTGCTGAAGCAAGAAACCGCAGAAAGACATTCTGGAGTTGGACTGAGAAGGAATGAGAATTTGGGTTTACGTTCTGTGGATCTGCTCGCCTCGGGACACAATGTGTTTGTCCTCTCCTCTGCTTTTGACTCCTGGAAGAAAAGAGCTGGACCGTGTGTTTGTGGCATTTTGGGAGGATTAACAGATTTGTTTCTCTTCCAGCAGATGTTTACCAGGACAGGTAATTCTGAACCCGTATGTTCCACAAACTGCTCCTCTGTTGACTGTTCCAGCGTTTCAACAGCTTCTGCACGGATTCAAACAGGTAGTGTTACTCCTCAACATACAGGTTTATATTAAACTGCACGATAGAGGTAAAGGTGTCAAAATGTAATCAGACAGTGATGCAGTATGTAAGCCAGGGTGTTGGTAACAGGATCATGTAGAATAACAAACACCTGATTCAAAAATGGTCTTTGAAACTACCAGACCCCAGTTGCTTTATTTTACTGGTTTCTGGAGAAAACAACTTGATGCAAGGTTCTTCATGTCATTTCTGCACTGAATTTATGTTAAAGAAAAGCAAAAAGGATATTTAATTCTGGCAGTCAAGCGCTGCAGGCTCACGTATAGTCAGCTGTATGATTGTGAGGCGTTTTGTCGTGAAGGCAGCTCGTAGAGGGGGGAGTAGATGGCCAGGACAGGAGGGGAGGAGAGAACAGACTACAGTGTTCAAGGGACCATTGATTTCTACCGGCACACCTTGGGACCCTGGAGGCCTGCGGGGGGTAAAGATCCAGAGGGGCAGTGATGAGGAGACTGAGCGGACACAGTTGTAACGATGTGAAACGTGGCAGAAGGATGCTGAGCACAGACTCATCCAGGGACTGGCTGAGTTATCCAGGGGACTGGGCAGGAGACGGTGCAGTTCAGGAACAAAGAGGGCTGCCCAGCATCTCGGCCCGATGGGAGCAAAGGGCTTCTGTCAGAATCCGGTCCCATTTCCATCTGAGAGTCTCAGTTGCATTGCTGTTGTATGGAGGCTTTGGCTGTGGACAAGACCAGGAGTCTGAGTTTATACAGTTTAACATGCCGGTGCACTGGATTGTGACAAAGTCCGCTTCTTCATTTGATTATAAATATTTTGGAGGATGGTTTGAAGTTTTGGTATATGATGGATGTAGCATCAAATTCACGTCCCGTTTTCATGCAGCTGAGAGACAAAAACAGATATTCCCCCTCATAAAACCTGGTTCAGAGCTACTATGAGCATGACAAACCTGTAGGGGGCAGTGTAACGAGAAGCATGAAACCAATAGCCAATCAGAATACTGGAAAAAACACCCAGTCAAAAAATGACCCAAGTTATCTCCTGTTCTTTCGGCGATAATGGCGGACAGTTCGTTCGTTTGGGCCGATAAAGAACCGGAGCTCCTCCTAAATGTGGCGTTAGAATATAAAACTAATAAAGCAGAAGAACAAGCAGCTTCCTCTGGATCCATTTTCATCACAGCGTTCAAACTGTAAACTTGAGTTGCATACAGACGACGGTCAACTGTCGCATTCGGTGACGTATACCTCCGTCTCCTCCTCTACATGCAAACACAGAGACAGTTTTCAGAAATCCTCATGTTTAGTGACTCTAGCTGTGTTTATGTGTAAGTGCAAGGCCCAAACTCATACAGACTATCATAGTTTTTGTAAATACCCGGCTCGGTGTAAACGGGGCCTTACTCTCAAGCTTTCGTCAAACGGCTCTGCCAAGCAGGAGTGACAGTGAAAGCTGTGCTTTCTACATCTACACAACACAACCGATGGTGTCAAAAGCATTAGCATTAATTTAACTCCTTCAGGACACATTAAAACACTTTCAGGTTTGTCTTGAATCATTTGTACCCAAAAGCATCAGAACCAGAGACCCGACTTTAACTCACCCCTGAATAAGGACAGATAACTTTCAAAAGGTGGACAAAGTCTTATGTAGATTCATTTAAGGTCATTTAACAAGATAGAATCAGTTGAAAAGACCATTTAATGTTCCATTGTCTGTGAGATTATTATTATAATTATTATTAGTATAATATTATTATACGGAGAACCCAGCAGATTTAATTTACTAATGTCATCAGGTGACAGGTGACACTTCCTGGAGTTTGTCCTCTGATGAGGACGTAAAAGCTGTTTTGGTTTGAATGACTTCTGCCTGGTGAATCTTCTTTAAGAGAAGGGCTTTGCAGCGATGAATCAAAAGATGAGCCACTAGAAAGTCACTGAGGGTGTCGTAATGCTGAAGGAGTTATTAACTGACAAGGCGGCGGCGCCAGCGTTCTCTCCGAAGTGCCGCTCGGATGAGGAACTTAAAACTGTTAAGAATAAAGGAGGTACGAAGAAAAACAGGCAAACAGGGAGCGCCGGAGTGCATCGGGAGCTGGAATGGTCATCGACACTGGGGACTGTAAAAGCTTGGCTCAGCAGCTCCACATTAGCCTTTTCCCCATTTAATTACCTGTAAGATGTACCCATTGTGATAAATTCAGCGTTTGTTTTCACTCTGCATCCTGGAACTGAGAGTACTTTTAGATAGTGCTTACGAGATAGTAATAAATCCAACTTGCAGGTCTTGTGAGGATACGATGCTGCAACTCGTGTACCAACAGTGAAAGGCCGTGTTGTAAAGTTCTTCACCTGGAATCCTGCAGGAAACCGGCTTTCTTCACTTCTTTCTTTTCCAAACTGCAACTAATGAGTTCATTATGAACTCAGAATGAAAGTGTTCCACATTGCTCATGTTTGAAAAGGGTGTTTCTGTATGATTTACAGATTTAGCAATGGACCAAGATACGTCAATATGATGATTCTCTACATGTATAAATAAACTCTACGTTAGCATTAGCATAGCCACAACAGTTTATTTAAAAAAAGAAAAAGCAGCTTGTAATACTTCCGGTCATGAATCATTTATTAACCCTTTAGAGGGCTCTCATTGAACAAGTTTTCAGACATTTGATGGTTTTTTTAACATTAAAAACTAATGTTTGTATTTGCATGCAATACAAATATTCCATATAATAGCTGAATTATGTTCATTTTAGTTCCCTGAAAAAGGTTCAAAGGCGTTCCGTCGTGATAACAGCGGGTTTTAATGGCTAACAGTGGCGACCGGATGGACCGGACCGGATGTATACTGTAAATGAAAAGAACCTCTTGCTTTTATATGATGCTGGACAAAGAGACTGTCTAGTTGTAACTGGTAAAAATCCAGAATGCAAATGTGAATACAAGAAAACGATTCCATAAACTCGTGTTGTGGGGAGCTGCATTACCGGCATTTTATTCACTGAATAAGCATCAACCTGGTGAATAAGCATCAACCTGGTGAGTATTTTGGTCTTCATCCTTCGGCTGGTGCACAACCTCACTAGTGTCACAACAACAAGCTTCTCCACGGCAACGGCAACGAGTCCTCGTCTCCTCTTTTCTGCCTTTTGCAGAACCAGTGAATGTTTCTGAACCGAGATGGAAAAACTTCACTCGTGATCGCACACACGCACGCACGCATGCACGCACGCACGCACACACACACACGCACACGCACACACGCACACGCACACATGCAGCTCTGAGCAGAACACAGAAGGAGGCTGATGAGTGTTTGGACCGACTTCGCTTCGTCTCCACAGACGGACACAGTAACTCTGACTGTGTTTTAGGAGATGCGCTCTATAGTTTAGTGAATTCATTGTATACACATTTAAATAAAGCAAACAGTTTAAATCCTCTGGCTGTCTGTTATCAGATACTGCTGCACTGCTACCAACAGGATGAGACGTGACGGTTTAGATTTAATTTCATCAGCAGGAAGTGCTGAAGAGCTTCTGGTGACGTGACGGTAATATTCCACACAGCCAGGCCACGGACAGGACGTAAGAAAAACTCACGAGGGATTTATAGATTGATGCAGACATCAGTGTTGATGCTCTTCAATCTACTGAACCTGCAGATTTATATTTTTCTCATCCTTTGCTTTAGTTTGATTTGTAAATGGATTCATCGGAATTCTAACTAAGCAAAGGAAAGGAGGCTTAATGCTTCCTTTAGAACCTCCTTTAGCCTAGGAACCACTGATGCTTCCTTTAGAACCTCCTTTAGCCTAGGAACCACTGATGCTTCCTTTAGAACCTCCTTTAGCCTAGGAACCACTGGTGTTTCCTTTAGAACCTCCTTTAGCCTAGGAACCACTGGTGTTTCCTTTAGAACCTCCTTTAGCCTAAGAACCACTGGTGTTTCCTTTAGAACCTCCTTTAGCCTAGGAACCACTGATGCTTCCTTTAGAACCTCCTTTAGCCTAGGAACCACTGGTGTTTCCTTTAGAACCTCCTTTAGCCTAGGAACCACTGATGCTTCCTTTAGAACCTCCTTTAGCCTAGGAACCACTGATGCATCCTTTAGAACCTCCTTTAGCCTAGGAACCTCTGATGCTTCCTTTAGAACCTCCTTTAGCCTAGGAACCTCTGATGCTTCCTTTATTAAAGACGACCAGATCATGCTCCCCCACAATTCCTTGCGGCGACAACATTTAAAGGTGTGATCGTCACAATAATACGATCGCCTTTCCTTAACTCCTTTAGGAAGCCTGCTATCACCTTTCCTTAACTCCTTTAGGAAGCCTCCTAACACCTTTAGGGTTTAGGAGTAGTGGATAGGAAAGGAGATAGGAGGGACTAGCAGGAAGCAGCCACTGTCTCTGCAGCATTGAGATGAATTCCACACGTTTGTCTCTCAAGAACAAATGAAAGTTTTCTGACAAAGGGATGGAGGGACGGGCAGATCCACAGATAAACTAACTGGGTTAAAATGCAGTATTTCTACAGCCCAAGCCTGAGTTATTGTTTGAGACTCTTGACACATCCTGCCCACGATGCGTTAACATCACACGAGTGGCGAACCAACTAGTCCCGCTCAGCGCTGGGCTGGCTGCAGTGTACAGAGCGTGCTCACACCACGGAGCTGGGCTCGGGCGTGAAGTGCATGAGTCACGGCAGACTGCTGTCCGGGAGATTACTGGATCTGCAATGTACCGAATGTGTCTTCACTGGAGACGGCGCCGCTTGAATCAGCACTTCTCTTCCACTTTGGGATCTGGTTCTGCAGAGAGGACGGTGTAAGTCAGGAGCAGCAACGACTCCCACTAAGGTGCAAAAACTATCTAAAAGAATCTGTGCACCCGAATCAAATAATATTCTGAATTTATTGTGACAACCTGTTTTTCAAACTCCTGTTGATCAGACAAAGTCTTCCTTTGTCTGCATTCATGTGTACTTACTGTATTTATATTTGGTTGCAGAGGTCTGGGTTAGAGGACACACGAGATGTCAAGAAAGGCTCTGAGGCTGTGTCACGTTCATGATTCTACAGACCTGAGGGTCTGCACATGCACAGGTCCCCCTGAGAAGAAAATAGATCTGGTGTTAACAGATTTCATGAAGCCTGGGTCTCTGGACTGCTTCCCTGCAATCGTCAGTCTTCTAAAACAAAAGCTAATTTAAATGAATGGCTCATTATCCTGCTTGTGCAGAGCTGGAGACGAGCCATTAGTTTGAATAGAAGAGTGTTGAAGCAGGGCTGGACGAACAAACGCAGGCCAAAGACTCAACAAGCAGGACTTGGTGAACAAGTACAAACACATGAAAAGTAATGAAAGGTGTGTTTATTTATACATATTTATACAAACTGAGACACCAGGAGATTCCTGCTGCTTCACCAGAACTTCTGAACATGAAACAAGAACAATTACTGTAAAGGGGTCATCCTATCCAGCTGTTCTCCTCCTCCTCCTCCTCCTGTTCTCCTCCTCCTCCTGTTCACCACCTCCTCCTGTTCTCCTCCTCCTCCTGTTCACCACCTCCTCCTGTTCTCCTCCTCCTCCTGTTCTCCTCCTCCTCCTATTCTCCTCCTCCTGTTCTCCTCCTCCTCCTGTTCTCCACCTCCTCCTGTTCACCTCCTCCTCCTGTTCTCCTCCTCCTCCTGGTCACCTCCTCCTCCTGTTCTCCTCCTCCTGTTCACCTCCTCCTATTCTCCTCCTCCTGTTCTCCTCCTCCTCCTGGTCTGGTCGGTCCAGAAACCTTCAGTATTCTAAGTTTCTAGCTCCTCCTTGATTTTCCTCATTTGAATATTGGATCATAGGAGCTACATTCAGAATCTGCTGTGTCTGTGTGAGCTGGACTGGCTCCGCCCACACATGCCCATCTTGGGAAGAGGAGGAAGTACTTCCTCTCGTGGTGCCATGTGCCAGAGCAGAACTGCCTAATTGTGGGAGGAGTCAAAGGGAGGGCCTACCTTGATTGGGATTGGCTGAACCCCCGATGACACTATATAGGGTTTGATTTCTGATTGGCTGCTTGGAGCAACACACTTTTTAAATCCTGAAACAAGCCAGGGACAGAGAGGACAGACTGTCTTCACTTCTGAAGCCATAAAAACCATTAGAAAGGGAATTTGGCATCATAAGACCCCTTTAAACACGAGATAAATCCCATGTGACCTTGAGGTCAAAAGATATTTATTTATAGTTTCACATAATTTCTCTGCAGACAGAATGAGTCAATGTTATTCAAGTGGAAGATGTGTTGGTGAAGGAGGGAGCTGATGTGAAGAGAACGTACCAGCTGACGCAGGCTTAAATGAACGAGTCCACAGATGCTGAGATCAGCTAACGATTAGCATGCTGCTAATGACTCTGGGATCATGTCTGAGCTGATACTTTAATCCCCAGCTGATTTCTACACTTTAAACTCCACCCTGCATTTAAACCTGTCAATCTGCTGTTGATTTATTGCATTATTGTTTATATTTTTCTTCAGAATTTTTATAGTCATGCAATAAAGCTGCATACCAGCCACAGTCACTGGTTGATAGAACCCAGTAGAGCACGGCCTGTCAGAATCAGAGATCAGCAGGTTTTGAGATTCATTTTGGAGAATGAAGAAAATGAAAATATTCAAGATCTGATTCATTTTTGACAGAGCAAGAGTGTGACAACTTGACATTCAGATTTGAGCACCTTCTAGTCACCGGGTTATGAGCGGGACTTGCTCTGCAGTGGTTTAAATTCACTCACCGACAAATGAGTCCAGAAAAGAGAAGCAGCAGCAGCAGAAACCTGAGGATAAAGTCAAAGTGACGGCGACTGGGAGTGAAATCCTGAGAGCAGAGTGCTACAGCCCGGCTGAAAGGTAAAGAGGAAGGTTTAACATGAGAAACTTTTAGTTTTGACATTTATCAGGAACTCAACTGAGTGATTTGACACACCGTGGTCTGTCACACTGTGACGGCAGATTGAAGAGTTTCAGCTGTTCGTCCACAGTGATAGTGAGCCGTACACCATTAACCAGTCTGTTTTTAACACCCAGTACCGATTGCATCTGACTATTGTAAGTAGCTAGAAACCAATAAAACGTGCTGAAACAATTATCCGTCACCTTCTAATTGAGATGAATTTCATAATGAAACAGGTTGTGAGCGGACAAACTGGCAGGGACATTTACTCTGCTGCCACCATCCGAACCCCTGACGTGTGCCTGGAGGTCACAAAAGTAATTGTCGTACATAATTTAAATTAGCCTGAACAATTTTCCATCCAGGGTGTTTCGACTGGTCACGGACTGGAGGGAAGCCCAACACACTGACGCAGAAAAACGATTAATTTTGAGTGGAGCACATCAATAGTTTAGTTATTTCTTAAAGAGGATTTTTTAATTCACACTTTGGTGCTGAAAAACCTGGAGGCTTGAGATGATGGACTTCTTTCTATGGATTTCCAAGTTGTTGAAGTTCCTGCAGCTATGAGTAGATCTCTATAACGGAGAGGAGTTGACAAAGATTTATGTGCAGAAAATGCTTAGTCAGCAGACTTTTAACATGGACTCGGGTTGACATGTGCGTTAGAAACACATAACATCTCTGGAACCAGATTTCATTGAAGGCTCAGAAAGAAAGAGGAATATTCAATAAAATAGACAGAAGAATAACTACAGTTCAGTTTCCTACTGGACCAGAGCTCTTTACTTTCAGCCTGCAAGATCCTTTTTAAACTTCTCCTATCCTCCTGTTCACCTCCTCCTGCTCCTCCTGTTCACCTCCTCCTCCTGCTCCTCCTGTTCACCTCCTCCTCCTGTTCACCTCCTCCTCCTCCTCCTCCTGTTCTCCTCCTGCTCCTCCTGTTCTCCTCCTGCTCCTCCTGTTCTCCTCCTCCTCCTGCTCCTCCTGTTCTCCTCCTCCTCCTGGTCCTCCTGTCCTCCTCCTCCTCCTGTTCCCCTGCTCCTCCTGTCCTCCTCCTCCTCCTGTTCTCCTCCTCCTCCTGTCCTCCTCCTCCTCCTATTCTCCTCATCCTGTTCTCCTCCTCCTGGTCCTCCTGTCCTCCTCCTCCTCTTGTTCTCCTCCTCCTCCTGTTCTCCTCCTCCTCCTGCTCCTCCTGTCCTCCTCCTCCTCCTGTTCTCCTGCTCCTCATGTCCTCCTCCTCCTCCTGTTCTCCTCCTCCTCCTGTTCTCCTCCTCCTCCTGGTCTGGTCGGTCCAGAAACCTTCAGTATTCTAAGGTTCTAGCTCCTCCTTGATTTTCCTCATTTGAATATTGGATCATAGGAGCTGCATTCAGAATCTGCTGTGTCTGTGTGAGCTGGACTGGCTCCGCCCACACATGCCCATCTTGGGAAGAGGAGGAAGTACTTCCTCTCGTGGTGCCATGTGCCAGAGCAGAGCTGCCTAATTGTGGGAGGAGTCAAAGGGAGGGCCTACCTTGATTGGGATTGGCTAAACCCCCGATGACACTATATAGGGTTTGATTCTGATTGGCTGCTTGGAGCAACACACTTTTTAAAACCTGGAACAAGCCAGGGACAGAGAGGACAGACTGTCTTCACTTCTGGGACGTCAGTCCAGGTATGGGGACGAGTAGTACTGCTGGAGAACCTTCAGGAAGTGGATTTTGCATCGTGACATCTACTTATGAGGATGACAACAACTTTTCATTTATTTTTAACGTCGGCTGTAATAAACACTACTGACGCTGTTGAGAGGTTCTTAACCGTTACCATGGAAACCAGAGCCCCTAGAAGTATCACAGGCAGAGTTTTAGATCCAGGAGTTGATCCCATGACCATCTTGCTATGAGGTGACAGTGCTAACCACTGCACCACTCAGCAGCCTGAAGGAGCTCACAAATTCTACATTTCCAATCTGATGATGAAGATGTTTAACAAACCCAATTAAATCAACCGTCAAAAAGTGTGGTAATGTTCTGTGTGGCAATAAAGAACAATGCTTTCAGCCGCGCCTCCTTCTCAGTCACATCCCTTCTAAAATTAGAGAGTTGATTTCCTGACAGGCCTGAAATAAAGAGAGACATGAACAATTAGCTGAGCAGCTCCAAACTCTCCCGTCACTTCCTTCATAAGAAGCAACAGTGTGAAGTAAACAAACGCTTCAAACGACAGCCAGGTGATAACGCAGCCTGTGCGCCGGCCCAGATCGCTGAGGAACTAATTTCACCTGTCTGAGCTGATTGATATTGAGTGAAGGAGCAGGATCAAGATTGGCAGCGGAGACGTTTTCCCAACGCAGCTAATGTGGGAGGAGGAGACGCTGCCTGGCGTGGAACCCGGAACCGCCACAGAGCTAAAAAATAAAGCTGTCACACCTAAGAGCTCATTATGTAATCTGTCAATAACTTTGGATTGTAATTCTGATAAATGATGTCACTCCATCTCCGTGCCTGTCGTTATCATTCATAAAAATCCCATCAGCTCCGCTCAGTCATTCGTTTGCAGGGCGACGGCGGCAGCTCTACCAGCAGCGACTCTGGAGTTAATTGATGCTCTGCTGTGTTAGAAGTGAGAGACAAAATTAGGCATATTGATAACTTTTCTCCGCAAATCACATTTGTGTCCAGCGAGTTAATGATCCAGCCCGGAGCAGACACTCAGCATTAAAACCAGACTTGCTCAAATCAAATTAGCCGGGTACAGTTGAGGATAATGACCGCCGCCATGTGCTAAGAGCTCCACATTAAATGCAACATCGCGGCGCAATTAGCTCTGTAAATACGGCATTGTGTTGTTTCCTCTGGTTTCCATCGGCAGGTTTCAGCAGGAGGAAACACGAGGTCGTCCGAGTGCGCCTGCTGTTTCCCTGCTGGTGCAGCGCGGTGTGAGAGTAAAGGTTAGAGAAAGAAGAATCTCTGAAGCGATTCCTCGCCGCAGCCACACTGATCGTATCTTCCAGCCGGACAATCACCCTCCTTTGTTTTTACATCTCAGTTTGACGTCAGATCAGAATGTGCAACTAATGAGTTTGGCAGTAAAAACACTCGACGCGACCGAGAGGAGAACCAGTAAATCAGTCCTGTAAAGATGCTGAGATGAGTTCATATTGGCTGCAGGGGGGCGGAGCCTCAAAACAACTCACTGACAAATATAAAGTGAGGAAGAGCAGTGAGGAAGCTCGTTATGAAGCGAAACTGTGATCACAGTCCGTTTATATGGTCTATATCGCTGTATACTGCTATCATTTCATCTTTTTAATGTTGATTTTTGTTCTTTGCATTTTAAAACTAGAGCAGAGAGCGTCTCCATGGCAACAGACAGAGATCTCCTTTTACCTTCTTTGATCTGGATGAGGTACCTCTCCCATCCGCTTTATATTCCCAACATTTTGTAGTTTTGGGGGATTTATTAGGAAACAGTGAATGAATGAATGAATGAATGAATGAATGAATGAATGAATGAATGAATGAACAGACACCAAACAGAACTTTCCCCCAATGTTTGTTGGTGAAGGTAAATATGGATCATTGAATCAATCAATTGGAAGAGGCCCCACCATACATCTATTGATAATGTTCACTGAGGTACCAACAGTGGAGATAAGTATTAAGACTGCAGTGTTCCTGTTATTTCAGCTATAAACAGTTAGAAATATCTGCTATGATCCAAACGTTACCATGAGAACAAACGACACAACATGAAGTATGAATAATGAGATTAGCAATGATCTGGCAGGAGCTGCGTTTCCTTTAACACGACGGAAGCTGATCTGGCTGTCGGTGCAGTCTAACCTGAACGTTACAGACATGTTGCTGTCAGGACTGAACCTGATCTGAACTGAACCTGATCTGAACCTGATCTGAACTGAACCTGATCTGAACTGAACCTGATCTGAACTGAATCTGATCTGAACTGAATCTGATCTGAACCTGAACTGAACCTGATCTGAACTGAACCTGATCTGAACTGAACCTGATCTGAACCTGATCTGAACTGAATCTGATCTGAACCTGATCTGAACTGAATCTGATCTGAACTGAACCTGATCTGAACCTGAACTGAACCTGAACTG
Organism: Lipophrys pholis; assembly: GCF_963383615.2. Taxonomy (NCBI): domain Eukaryota; kingdom Metazoa; phylum Chordata; class Actinopteri; order Blenniiformes; family Blenniidae; genus Lipophrys; species Lipophrys pholis. The sequence goes on from NC_137634.1 coordinate 1,240,356, forward strand.
AACCTGATCTGAATCTGATCTGAACTGAACCTGATCTGAACTGAACCTGAACTGAACCTGAACTGAACCTGATCTGAACCTGATCTGAACTGAACCTGATCTGAATCTGATCTGAACCTGATCTGAACCTGAACTGAACCTGATCTGAACTGAACCTGATCTGAACTTAACCTGATCTGAACTGAACCTGATCTGAACTGAACCTGATCTGATCTGAACCTGATCTGAACCTGATCTGAACCTGAACTGAACCTGATCTGAACCTGAAGTGAACCTGATCTGAACTGAACCTGATCTGAACTGAACCTGATCTGAACTGAATCTGATCTGAACTGAACCGGATCTGATCTGAACCTGATCTGAACTGAACCTGATCTGAACTGAACCTGATCTGATCTGAACCTGATCTGATCTGAACACGGTCCAGGATAAACCAGTGAGCATCACTGCTAGAGTTTTCATGGCAGAGAAAAAAAAATAGGAAGTAGTTAGATTACCTGTTTCAGTCTCAAATAAATATTTATTGCAGATGTCTGATCCACCATAAAAAAAAAACAACATAACATGAAACCATTTTGAAACAAGTTACATCGACATTGTGCTTTTCAACAAGTAATGTTTCCTGGAGGAGCAGATCACTGCGGCTCAGGTGGACGGAGGCTTTTTTACAGCTTTAAATTTCACCTTTTCAGGATGATAAAAAACGACAATAAATAAGAGCAAAACTATTGATTACTTTGTTCCAACTTTACTTTTATGGCAGGATTTACTTTAATTGCACAGAAGATAAATTAGGGTTGTAAAAAATCTCTAGTGAAAAAACCAATAGTGTAACAGCAGACTAATAAAAAACATGACTCCATGCCAGGATTTCAATTAATAAGCTGGTAGGTGTTTGTATTTACTGATGAATTCCATTAACAACTACCTCTTGTATTTGGAAGAAATTCAAAACTAAACTGAATATTCCTCCTTGGCTTGAGACAAAGTGAGTTGAGAGCTCCACAACACAGAGTTTGACAGACGATAGAAAATATGAGATGAGATGGTAAACATGTCAGTTTCTCTGCTCTGTTTTGTTCTGGGCTTTTAGGCAGTCGGTGTGTTTGCCACAGGCTGAAACTGAAACAGAATTTAAAACTGCAGCATTGAAGTGTCCTTGAGAAAAAAGAAAACACCAAACACTAAGTTTCTCCAGCTGCTGTGTGAGCGCAGTCATTGACACGGCGTGGAGGTTTGACTGGGAAGCTGAGACCGTCAACAACAGGCAGACAAGTTCCAATTTAAAAAGGTAGTAAAGGCAATTATTATAAGGGACTGAAAGATGTCCTGACCAAGAGCTGAAACCAGAATATCTATTGAAACTTACTGTACTGGGGGGGGTTCACTTCAACAAGCGCTCACTTTGACTTAGCTGCCAGTCAGGAATACAAACTAGATACCAAAAATAAGCTTAAAAACCTTGGATGGTACCAGGGTTAATAATCCCAACATGGTTCAGCAGGGAGAGGACACAGAATCTCTCACTCTCCGGTCCTTAACAAAAAAAAAATCTAACTAATCCTCATTTCCACAGTTTCAGTAAAAACTCATCGTTTTTGTTTCAGTTAAGTTTTGTGTTTTCACAGAAAAAAAAAAAAAAACACTTGAAAATGTGTATCTTCACCCGGAGTGAAGTTCTCCCTGCAGAGGTGCAGCTGCTCTTCTTCAGCTCTCCGTCTATCTGGCTTTTCACTAAATTCATCCCCTTCTTCATCCCATCACTTGGAGGAAAATCTAAAAAAAAAATGGCTGTTGGGTCAAACTCATGTCTCCTGCGTTTCAGAAGTACATCAATCAGTATTTTAACATAATCCAAGGAAACATGTGGATTATAGAATAGAGTCTGATAGAAACCTGTGGTCTCGCTCACAGATCTCAATGTTTCATGTCATTTCCTGTTGCTGCTGATGCTGATTTCTCTCGCAGGAATTAATAAAAACACAAAAGTGAGTGAGGCTGAGGCTGGAATACGGCGGCCCAGGCATAACGACAGGTCTTCACAGATCATTCTATAATAATAATAATACTGCTAGACCACTTTGAAAATACATTTGTAGACGTGAGACCCATCCTGAACATCCTCTGTCCCGTGTAATAAACTCTGTGAAGGACCTTCTATCATACGAGCTGTATATTGGTGTTTTTGGTCATTCTGAATGTGTTTGTGGAGAGACTGATCCAATGAAAGGGAGGCATACAGGCATTACAGGGAGTCTCACCTTCACCTCCCTTCTAAAGAAAGAAGGTGCAAGATTTCATTTGAACCAAAATGTACTAATGTTAAAAAAAATATTTTAATGACTAAATTAATAAATGAATTAATAACAATGGTGAGTGCTGGACTAATTCCACAGCCCTGATGTCAGAACATTGTGTGGTTGTTCCCACTCTGTTTCTTCACCCTGCTTCTTGGCTGTATCAGTGCTTTGGCCCACTTCTTGCTGAGGGCAGCACGAATCTCTCCTCGGTGAGACGGGCCACCATAACCTTGAATATCGCTCTTCTTTTAAACGACCCTAACCCTATCCAGCACAGCAGCATATTAATAAATCATCGCAAGAGATATCTCATCCCATGCAGTGTCTTACAAAAGAAAACTCATTCAATTTTAAGCATAGAAACATTGTTTTGGTAAAACATCTTTTACACTTTAAATATCATTGCAGGTTAACATTTTTTTCCAAACGTGATCATTTTGTCGACAGCGGAGGTTTTTCCTGGTGAGTTGGAGTCACAATGCAGACAAGTGGTTCTGCATCTTTCACAGGTTGAATATCCATCACTGCACAGAACAAACAGTCTAAATTACTCCACAATAGCTCTCCACCCTGGAGAGTGTGCGGGGGTCCAGAGCAGAGTGGGCCCTTTTCAGCAAATACCTGGCGGCTAATGGAAGTTTACTGAAGAGAGAGGTCAACAGGAAGCCGTCTGCTGTGTTCTCTGATAGACACAACCCAAAGTGGTGATGAATCCAAAACCACAGAGGAAAGCTTCAGCCTCCAGTGGCCTGCTACGTTCTCCTCCTGGAGAGCATTAGAGTCTGAGATATGAGTCTGAGACACAAAGTGATCGGATTGGATCGGATCAGCACGGCGTGACTTCACCTGTTACAGTCCAGCTCAGGCAAGAAAACCCAGCAAACCAAAAGAATGGTCTGTTGGGTAAATCCAGACGTGTGCTGCTGGTCTCCTGAAGGGGACATCAAAATCTGGCTTAAACCACAACAATGACTTTATTTGATTTATCATCTCCACAAGGACAAACCAGTTTCATGTAGGTTGGTTTTTCCAAGCGAGACATCATAACATCTGGTGCTCTCTAGTGACGACAGCCAAAATAAGTGAGCAGAGGAACGTGGACGTGATGTTTGATGGAGCAAAAGGACCAGGACAGGGCAGAGACAGAGGAGAGCGGGGTGGATGAAGAGGTTGTACAAACACCTTCCACACAAGAGATCTGCTGCTCTTTGGTATAAAATCTAACATTTATTTTCTAACTGACAATCATCACTTGACAGAAGTGGCGTCGACATCTGCCGTCTGACTTGGCGTGGAAACACATTAACAACATTTATTCTCTTCATACAGGCGCCGTTGGCCTTCAGGTTTGAACTTGTCACCTTCTCCCTGCAAGGCAACGCTGTTAACAACTGTCACCTGCCATAACATGGATTCCCTTTGCTTTCTTATCACAATGAACTCCTGACCCTTCCTGTAGGTGTCGTCATAACAAAGGTTCTCGGTGAGGGGTCAGACAGAGATTGATGACGAGCTCCTGCATGAAAGCAACCTGCACCGCAGAGAGAAGTCATGTGATCATGTCGAGAGGCGGAACAGGCCGCCATCAGTCAGGAGATGGTGTGTAAGTGAACTCCAGTTACCATTTGGTGACTGACTAAAACCACGGCTTGTCTGTCCGTGTTCACAATGACAAAAAAAAAGAAGCTTTTTCATCACCAGCCCTGTACAACCTTTTGTTTTCCAGCCGCAGAAGACGCTGAAGCCCCGAGCTGCAGTATTCTGGGCAAAGTCAATAGGAAGGAAACAGCCAGGCTGTTTGTTGATCAGACAAACAGAGGAGAAGGTCTTAAAGTTGGGATCACAGTGTAACTACCACTTGATGTTGATTCAGAGTCCTTGGGTCCCTTCACTGCCTCTTCTAGTCCTTGCAAAACATAAACTATGCACTACAAAGCGCTCCCAAGATATTATTCTTTCTTGTAGTGTGGCCGGACTGCAGTCCGTCCACTCCCTGTGTGCAGTCACCATGGCAGCAGATGCCCTTTATTCCGGAGGGTATCAGCTGACAAGGTCACTGGTCTGATTGATGTTAGCCTCCAGAGCCCTTCTCTGTGTACAGGTTCAACACCAATCTCCATTTCTGAGGTGTTGGAGAGGCGAGCGACCCCAGGGACCGAAAGGCTCCACTAACATCCCCTGTGGATTTCCTGACCTGTCTTCGCCAAAACTAGTGGTACTGTGCAGCACATTCATTCATTCCTACCTCCAGGGTGTGAAACAGATCTGTGCTGCTTCCTATGGATCGTCTCAGAACTCCTGCAAAGTTTTGAAAGTGGTGCCAATTATTCTGCATCTTAAATGGATTTCACGTATAAAGAGCTTTTCAACTGCGTTAGCGGTCCCAAAGCAGTTTACATTGTTTATCAAATTCACCCGATCACACACACATTCACACACCAATGGAGGCTGCGGCCATGCAAAGCGCCGTCAATTCATCAGGAGCCATTTGTTCAGCGTCTTGCTCAAAGACACTTCGGCACGTGGAGAAAACCTGCAACTTTCCGATTGTGAGACGACCGCTCAACCAACCATCATCTATGGTACCACCGTGCTGCAAAGCCCGCTGGAGGTTCCTCCAGAAGCTGTCAGTGTGGGAACAACACAGGTCTACTATCTCACTGCTTCACGGCCCCTCTACCAGAATAAACCGCAGGACTGTCTGCATTAATGTCACAGACACCGAGCCTGCCTCACCCCTGCCATGACCGCTTTCCTTCTGCGGTCCTCTCATCAACAAAAGCACAACGCAGCAGTGCAGGAAAATGATTAGGTGGGGTTGTTTCTCCTCCACCTGTTCCTTCCCACGATGCCTCAAAACAAGGAGAGTTCTTGGCGGGATCAGTGACGGAGTCTGCACGATGTCATTGAATCCCTGCAGAACAAAGCATCGATGTTCCTCCTGCCCCAAAAACACTCCATCCAGAAGACAATCCGAAAACAAACATCTGAAGGGGATTTCAATCCAAAACATGAGAGTGCAGAAAAAGACATCTCTCATTTGGATCAGCAAATGTTTAATATTTGCCCGCAAATCCATTCTGTCTCAACCGACTTTCTGTTTGTTTTTTGTTTTTTAGACGCAGCTTTGGGTTGAAGAAAGTGATTGTAAATAGGAAAGAACGGGAAGAAATGAACTACTTTTACATTTGCTGAGTTTAATTGTGACGTCCTCAAGGTAACTCATATTACCTTCGTGTGTGTGTGTGTGTGTGTGTGTGTGTGTGTGTGTGTGTGTGTGTGTGTGTGTGTGTGTGTGTGTGTGTGTGTGTGTGTGTGTGTGTGTGCGGCCCACTGCCCAGTACAGAGAGTAGCCTCTGTAAGTCCTAAACATAACTCAGTTTTATCATTCTCTCATTTGCATGTTTGACCGTGTGCTTGTAGTTGTAATGGATGGAATGACGTGGTGGGAAACACAAAATGTGAGTATAAAATTTCCTCAAAATATGTTAGAATAAATATATATATAAGATCTAAGATATATAAGAACTACTGACTGCAAGCGAGTCCGTGGTGGGTTAACCTGCAGCCTGGAAGCAGAAGAGGTGAAAGTATCTGACTGACCCCCTGTGAGTGCTTTGGCCCGACGGCAGTCAGAAAATAAAAACCACAATTTAGTCTTTCATTACACCTTTAAAAGTTGTTCTTAAGTTCTTCTTCCTGACAAACGTCACTGGAACATTCTGCAAGTCTGCTTATGAACAGTCGTACTGCAGCACGCATAACCTTTTTTAGCTTATCACCATTAGGAAAGGTTAAACTACCCCCCAAAAGATCTTTGAAATTTTAACTTTTAACATTTAAGACTCTCCAGTTACCTTACATGCATGTGGGAGAAAACCCACAGAAGAAGAACATGAAAACTCCACAAAGAAAAGCCGTTTCCATACGTCAACAGAGGGCCTCGCTGCAGGTGGAGCTGTCTCACCGCTCAGCACAACATCATCCGAATGCTGCTCCCATATGGAGCCCTTGTTTGTTCTGTCACCGACCTGCTTAGAGTCCGAATTAAATCACCACATGTCGGAGAAAACCACAATAACACAGCCTGTAGAATACAAAGCACAGATGGTAGTAACAGCACAGTGTTTTTAGTTTGTTTCTTCTTCTATTATTTTGAAGAACCAACATTGGACTTCACTGTAAAAGCTTTGTCAAATCAGGAAGCAACGAGTGACGACAAATCTGAAGCCAATGATGTAAACCTGTCAATTATAAATCCTGACGGTTCAGCTGGTCCCCAGGTTGGACCAACAGTACATTTTAAATTAAATCTTTCTAGGACTAAATGGCAGAAGATCAAACAATTTCCATTTTAAATTGGAAATTAAATTTAAATTTTTCATGAATGTCATCAGTTTGAAAGTCCTTCAGGACCCAGATTAAAAAGGAACATGGTGGATCTCATGTTAATGGGATTATTATCTGTTATTATCTGACAGTTCATTTATATGAACTTCCTCCATGAAATGACGGTTTCATAATTTGTACATTGTTATCGTATCTTCATCTGTTAGTGGATCCTGGCAGTGATGAAGCCTGTGAGATTGAAAATCACAGATAAAGATGAAGAGCTGAAATCAATCATAATCTAATCAGTTTGCATGAAACGGACCCAAGAGTTTTATAAAAACAACAAGAACTTTGTTCCAGTTCTCACGAGTACAAATGTCATTATGTTTTCTCTCTCTTTCTGTTGGGCGAGTTTTCTGACTTCATCTTATCAAGAAACGGAAAAATAGGAAGCCTATGGAAACCATGCTGCAACTTTCACCAGAAAACTGATTTTCTCTACTAATACACAGAATCTATGAGTAAAATGTGAATCTGTTTATAGCCTGTAATCGTCGTACCTGTGGTCCTGTGGTCCGTCTTGATTACACTCCGTTCTAAAGAGAATGTTTCTTTATTAATGTACACACACAGCAGTTTTAGCCTTGATTTATTTCTAAACACACTTTCTTTTAAATAAATTTAATAATAAGAATGAAGTCATGCTGATCCTAAAGTCTGATCTGTTCTTCCCTTTATAACCTCCCACCTTCTGCACACGTTTAATTTTGGAGTCAATCAATAAGGTTTTGACAAAAGGAGCAAATTAAAATCCTTAAATCCTTGACAAACCTCTTAAGAAGCACACATCCGGTTTTTGTTCATCTTGATTAAATGTGATTTGATGTGACATTTACACCACTCGGGATAAAAACAAAGACCTGCCACATGCTTTTAAAACACGGTAATTGGTTCATTCTGCCAACAATTATTTGTCACTGACACATACTGATGTGGGAAAGAAACTGACTGGAGGTTTGATGAACTAAACTGGGTACAAATACTCAGATTTACTAATGAGACATGATCAGGAGTGACAGAGATCAGCAACTCATTGGTTAATATCTGTTTTTGATCGTCTAGGCGATGAAAGACAGCAAGTAGAAACTGCCAGGGCCAGACGAGTGAAACACAAAGCAGCTCCATGTAAATTACAGACTTGTTGTCTGGCAGCTGTCTGCTTTAACTGGCTCTGTGAAGATTCATGCATATTTAAGCCAGCAGCCTGAGCAGATGAGTGGAGAGTAAGACAACAGACTCAGAGAAGTGCTAATGATGTGGATGAGCAGAACTTTCCAACAAGAGCAAAAGAATAAAAAGAAAAACTTGTGAACTTCATGAAGCGATAATTCTCTTCTTGTTAAAACTGAAGTCATTTGCTCTGGTAGAGTATCTGTGCAGCTGCTTTACCTGAAAAGGACCAAGCGGCTCTTTATTCATGTTGGTCACATGGTGACCAACATGAGGTGGGATCATCACCCTGAGGGAGATCAATCAATCAATCAATTAATCAATCAAGCCAATTGATTTTCATTTTGTAGAAGCTGGCTAATGCCTTCAGCCTGCTGATAATAATAAAAATGGACACCTGGAAGTTAAGCTGCTTTAAGCCTCCAGACCTTTGAGTTTCGTTCATTAGCGTGATTATTGTGACAGAGTCACATCGTCTGCATAGAGTAAAACACAGGAACATCGTACTGCCTGATTTCTGTTTAAGATCTCAGTGAAACATAGGAACCGCATACATAATAATATGATGTTTAGTTCATGACCACATTAATGGAATTTGAGTGAAGAATAAACTTCACAACCTTTATGCTGAATCTTCTTAACTTACATTAAATTAGTTTTATCATTTTAGGCATGTATATTCCAATAGACGCCAATAAATTCTACAGTGAAGGCCAGATTTGTCAGATAGAAACCAGAAATTGCTCTTTATCAGTTTTGTTTTGTTTGTTTTTTTCCTCGACACTGGCCCACATAAAAATATTGAAAATGTTTGTCTGATGATTAAAAACTTCCAAATTCTTCTGCAACTGGAAAAAGCTAAAACGGATTCCTCGCCCAGGTTAGGACAGCAGGAGCTCAAATTAATCCCAGCTGAAGACTTGCCAGTAGATTAGTAACTAATCCATCACTCACGGCGGGCGAGTCTTTCTGTGGAGTTTACATGTTCTCCCTGTGTGAGCGTGGATTTCCTCCAGGTGGTCTGGTTTCCTCTCACAGTGCAGAAACATGCAGGTCAGATTATTTGGTGAAACTTCATTTCAAATTGTATCTTGTAACACCAACAAAGATAAACTTACATCTGGATTCTAAATAATCTAATAAAAAGCCAACTTGTGATTATTTTCTGTTGCAGTTATCGAACGAGCACAAAGCTCACAGTGTTCACAGGATACCTTTGAAAACAGCGGGGGGGGGGGGGGGGGGGGGGGGGGTACTGTGAGGCAGAATACTGTCAGGAGCAACGTTACCCTACGGCAAAGAGCAAGGTGAAGAGTTGAGAAGTACCAACATACACAATAATGGCAAAACTATGAGCGGACCATTTCAAGCTCAAGTACAGAACTCCTGCAAGAAGTTTGGAAAAACTGTGAAGGTTGGTAGTATCGTTGCTTTTCTGTATTAAACACTCCAACGTCAAACTCCTGAGTAATTAGGCTTTAGTAGAAAACAGTTCTATCCAGATCAGGTACTGAGACCTGAAGAACCCCCAAACCAAAGAATATCGTTGTTTTATCACAGTATTCAGAAATACTGGTACTCTGTTCTTTCAGATCATACATGACATCATGAGTACTCCTGAGTCCAGTTTGTGATTTGTCGAGAGATTGGATGGCAGGAGTGCCGATAAAAAGTAAAGATGGTGGTTCTGGATCGAAATGACATCCGGGTAGCAAAACTTCCACATGTGAAGGAAAAGTCTGCAACCACTTCCTGTCAACAAACCAGCTGCTGACAACCAGTCATCCATCCATCCATCCATCCATCCACCCATCCATCCATCCATCCATCCATCCATCCATCCACCCATCCATCCATCCATCCATCCATCCATCCATCCATCCATCCATCCATCCATCCATCCATCCATCCATCCACCCATCCATCCATCCATCCATCCATCCATCCATCCATCCATCCATCCATAGCTCACTATGACCAGGGTTCACCTGGGCAGGTGGGGACAGGTAAACCTGGACAGTTCACCCTGACAACCATATCTTTAATGTGAAAACAAACAGGAAGTCCAATACTCCACCAACATTCATCAGCTTGTGTGCAGCTTGACTTTAGAGTCCAACCCAGTATAATGACTCTTCTTCACTGAGATCATAAAACAAACTGATTTTAATTCAGTAAACAGGGAACCAGGTTGAATCCTGCCGGTCAAGAACAAAACCTCATCCTGCTTTTATCAAACGATGTAGAATCAGTACCTAGAATGACCTTTAAACTGACACACTAGTTCATATTGACACTGACTTCATGTTGTTCAGACTTTAATAGCAGCGACACGTCGGGGAACCTAAAGCCTTTTATTAATGATGAACATACATTAGTGTCAACTGCAACCTTGTTGGGGCAGTAAATCTCACCAAATACTATTTTCATTTCATTGATGAACGTCGAGCTGGAGCTGCGGCCGGTTTGACAGTAATAATTGTTCTGGACGGCGCCAGCCGTCAGGAACCCGGCGCCGGTCGGAGCAGGTGCGTCCCTCCTCCGGTGTGAACGGCACAGACCCGCAGTGTTTGGCTGCTGTGTCAGAGCCCAGATTTGCATGTTTTTGCAGATCCTGCGGCTGCTTTTTGGTTTGAGGCGAGTGTCTGCAGCGGCGCAGATGGCTCGGTTATTCAAGGCCGACGGGAAAAAAAAGATGGATAAAAATGCGCGGGGCCGTTGGATCGGAGGCGAGCCTCCCTGGTCTGCCAGAGAATATCTTCCGTCTATTGTTTGATTAAAACCGTGGCCTGATGTTTCTCAGCACCAATTAGGAGTTAATGAGATATCATCATGAATCATACAGAGTGGAAAATACTCGCTGTTGTTTATGGTTTGAAGAAAGTGAAGATCCAGTTCAAGCTTTCTTTTTTTCTTCTTAATGAAGATGTTATTTCCGTGAATCATTTTACCTGACAAAAAAAAAGAAAAAGATAAAAGCTTGTCTTTTCTCTGCTGGTACTGAGACTTACAGGTCTCAGTACCAGCAGTGATTCTACACGTGCTCCCAGATACAACACTTAATGTTGTTTTTTTTAAATGATACAGCAATTAAGTGGAGCTACATGATCCGGACCTGAAATGTAGCCCGGAGGCTCTGCTGATAATTGTTTGTGGAAACTCACTGTGAAGGAAATTGATTCCATCACCAAAGATACCAGAAGTCTGACAGTTGATGGAGGGAAGGCTTTAAAGTCAACCTGAGCTTCGAACCTTTATTTTTATTTTATAATTTGGAATGTTCTGTTCCCCTGAATCAATTTCTATCAGCGATCTGTAATTAAATCGGGATTGAATCCCGGTTTCATCAGCAGGTCTGACGCCTGCTGAGTTCCATCTAATCACTTCATCCTAAAAACAGAAGACTTCTGATCTGATTCGAGTTCTAAGAAGGAAAGTGAGCGTCGGTGTCGGGACGGGGAGCCGGTCCAGCTCCTTACCTTGAACGATGAGATGCACTTTTGTGGATTTTGGTTTCTTGTTGGTGAGGATGGAGCAGACGTAGGGCCCCTCGTCGTGCACGTCCACATTCTGGATCTGGATGCTGTACTCTGTGACCGCCGTGTTTTCCATCAGGATGACGCGGGGATCCAGCGACCACTTCTCACTGCCCGCGAACAGGATGGTGGTCCGGTTGAGCCACGCCACTCGTGACACTTTGCTGTCCACATTGCATCTGGAGAAAGACAGAGAGAAACATGTTTTAGAGATTGGAGGCTTCATTCAAACGGTCGTACTGTCCTGAGCCGGCCAGGTGCTGCGGCCTCACCGCAGAACGACCCCCGGTTCGATTTCCGGGTCATTTCTTAGTAAGTTTTACGTATTCCTCCTGTGTATATGATCATTTTCTCCAAGAACTCTAGCTTCCGGTGAAATGATATCTCTAAATTCACTGCACATGGACGATTCCATGTGGGGCTTTGGGCTGGGTGTGTTCAGAGCAGCGTGTTCTCCCTGTGCTCCCGGTGTTTCATCCCGTCCTCTGGTTTCCCCACAAGGTCCACCAACACGCTACTGAGGTAAATCCTCCAGCCCCACCTCACCCTGAGGGCGACCCAAAGCCCTGCCACTTCTCTGATCGTACACCACAAACATATCTGTTAAAATGCTGCCTGGGATGAAATCAGTCCTGCAGAGTTCAAACATCCTAAAGAAAACTATCACCTGCGTTCATAGTGACTCAGTAAATCAGCCGGGTCCACCTCAGCAGGCGGTTTATCTCAGCGTGTTTTTCCTTTCCTATCCATTCTCGGCGTGTTTGATCCGTGTGTTTGTTTGAACATGAAGTTAGAAATGTACGAGGCCTGAACTGTTTCCCTCTTGTTTGTTAGAACAAAGAGTAGTATTGTGAACGTTTTAGATTTGGTCCATGTTTGTGTGTGTGGAGACATGAAGTGTCGATAATACCTGGTCAGGACGTTTCTCCTCTAACATTCGCTCCCAGTCTCATTTCTATTTTCTATGTATTATTCACCTATTTGACAAAATAATTATAATAATTCCCCCAAAAACTCATTACTACTTCATTAAAACACGGCGTGTTGATTTTTGTCTGTATTTCAACTGAAATCCTATGTGAACATGGATCAACATTCAGTTTATGTGCCGATTTGAAAATGAAGACAGTGCGACCTTCACTTGCTCCTCCTGCTGCTTGAAAAATTGATAGATGGCTTGAAGGCACCGGCTGATGACACCTCGTTATTTACAGCGCGCCAGCCAACACCAGCACTTTCAAGACGGGCAGAAGAACACGCTCTACATATAACTTAAACCGCGAATGTGACAGGCACAACGAAACCCAGCAAACACGGTGCGCTCTGATGTTGCGTTCCACCTCTGATCCCAAAAAGATCAAGAGGCGCAGAAAGAAAGCGAGAGGTGCAGCCTGGCATTTTGTCTTCACATCAAACAACTGGAAGCAGCACGTGGGCACGCCGCAGAATCAGAATAGAGCCAGAGAATTCCCTTTATTACAAAGTTGGTAGGATCTACCGTACCAGCTCACCTGGAAACTTCACCACAGTACCATCTGTTTGGATTGAGACCTCTGCATCCAGTAATACTCAGAAACCAGGATGTGAAAAGGATTTTAGTTGACGAGGCCGATGAAGCCCAACTCGATGCTGACGGGACCTTACCGGTCCAACGACAGCATAATGACATTAAAATAACGTCAAAACAGCTTAATCTCTTTCTTTGATGGAAGGTATGGGTGTGTCCTCAAAACATCTTTTCTACAAAAAACCATACTTATTTACTGGTTTGAATGTATTTTACCAAATTTTCACAACAACTGTTAACCCGAATTGCATGACATTTTTAGAAATGATTTGCCATCATCCAGGGACCACACGATTAGATTTGAGGAAGTTAACGGCGAACTGAATAAATCCCAAAAAACAGAAGAACAAAAAGGTCCCATACAAAGCAGAGGAGGGAGGCACTTATGGAGGAGATCAGAGTCTGTTGCCATGGAGACGCTCCCTGTTCAGTGTTTCACGGTGATGTAGCTACCTGTCAGGCTAGTTAGCATCGGTATGAGCCAGCGGCTATCATACTAGCGATGCTAACTTGGTTCAGCAAACAAACGGTGGCGTTGGTGCAATTCTGTGCTCTACCGAGTGTAGCTCTAGGTCTTTATTTAATCAAAATATCAAAATACAACAGATGAAAAAGTGCAACATCAACATTGTGCCATTTTCAATGAATCCAGCACCGTCAAAAATAACTTCAGAACCGGACCTCCTTTACATTATTACTTCTTTTTTAATCATTTCAACGCGCCGACGTGCAAACAGACCTTTCATATGAACGTATGGACACTCAAGGACACATGGTTTGGGGCTGCTGCTAAAACTTTGTGTCATGTTGAATTACAACTCAACAATAAAATGAATATGTGAGATTAAATTGAGAAGCTTTTTAAAATCAGAAAATCAACTTTGGCTTTATTATTTAAAAAACAAGCTCAGTCATTTTGTCTGCAGGGAAACTGCACACATTCCACATAATAAAGAGAACGAAAACGAGGCTCAGAATGCACCGGGGTATTTATAACAGTGAAAAACTGGGACTTGGCAGAACATTTACTGATGATATCACAACCAAAATGGAATAAAATGAGACACCGATTTGTTATTGTTAATAATTATTTAATTTCTGTGTGTTTTAAATCTGGCACGAGTTGGCACAGAATATTACAAACTGTGAAATCTCTTTAAAACCATAATCCCCTTAAGTTTTAATAAACTCACAGATGTGAAGGGGATGAATTCAGTCCAAAATAAGCACAAGCGTGGGGCTGATTATTCTGCAGGTTATCACACACAGTCCATACAGCGAGCTGCTTCACACACTGTGCCCTGTTTGTCGAACCTCAAGTCGGGGAAACCAGCTTTCACAGGAAATAGAGAAAAACATGAACGTTTCCAGTCCGAGCCGACAGTAATGGGGAGGAGAAGGAGGAGTCCAGGGAGGAGGTAGAAAATGATCACAGAGTAAGAAACTATTAGTTAAAGTTACTTTACCACGATCCACACGGGGAAAATAAAAACTCTAGGATCCAGTTCTAGTTGTTGACGTTCGTCTCTAATAAAAACTTCCTGAAGGACGTTCCTCGTCACACTCAGACTAACTGGTATTTCCAGCATTTTATTTTGGCGGGACATCCCTGGTTTGTTGACGTCTCAGCGTCACAGAACCTCCTGAAGGTTCCCCGAGGCTTCGTGTCACAAGATCCCGTTTGTCCTCTGAATCTCTGCACATCTGGATTCTCTGAGGAAAAAGCTTCAGTTCCACTACATCCAGACTTTCTCCAGGATTCAAGACTCAGATGTTGATGTTCTGGCTTGAGCTGCCGCCATCTTGGATATCCCACAATGCCTTGGGGCAGGTTTCCCAAGATGGCGTCAGTCAGGAAACATCGACAGTTTGATGGTTTGTCTGGAGACTTCTGGACTTTGTTGTGACGGATTTAGAAATGAGAGGAAATGAGTGGTGATGCTCTTGTTTTGTTGTTTTATTCTCTGTGCAGAAGTGATTCATTTTATTTTCAGTACATTTTAAAGATGTGTTCTGGTAGAGTAACTTTAACATCCTGTATGGAAATATGTCAGGTGTTTCAAAGGTATAATCTGTTCGGTTAGCAATGACTTCATGATAAACATTGCTTCATCACAACAAAGCAGAAATCTACTTTTTAACACTGCGACCTTAAGTTAACTGCCTTTACACTAAATGTGTTGACGACACCACATCTGTGCTAAAAAAGGTAAAAAAGCAAACTTCCCAGCAGAGGTGCTGAAGAGCTGAGAGATCCAGGAGACCTGTGGTGGTGTAACCTTCATAAATAAGACCAAAGATATAAGCTGTTTCACATCTGAACAACATGAATACAAAACTGGTCAACAGACACGCAGCAGTAAAAGCTAGAAACGTTAGTTAACATGTAATAACACGAGAGGCGTGTTAAAGGCTGCAGGAGTCGTGTGACAGACAAGTGACAGCAACACAAGATACAATTTCCAATCGCATTGATCTTTCCCAAAAATCTAAGATAGTTTTATAAAGTTGAATAATTGTATTGATTTGTAATAACATGTTATATCATAAGGACGTAATTTACATTATTTTAATCTTTAAATATACAAATCCAGTCATGATTGACAAAGGCGCTAATTAATATCTGGTCTGAAGGCCAGATTGTGGCTACCCATTAGCCACGAGCTAATTAGCAGCTTTAGCCACCACAGGCTAAAGGGGCGGGACTTCTGCTCTCAGTCCGGACCAATCAAAGAGTCGTGTTTCTTCTTTTCTTCCTCTCTGGTCAGTGTTTGTTTCAGGCAATAGCGCCCCCAAACCAGCAGCTGGTGTAACTGCAGGATGTTTTATCTGACATGTATATTTGGTTTAATGTGTCTCATTAAAAATTCCAATTTATGGACGTAAAACCGTCTATATGATACACAGAATTCTACCTGTATTAACATCCACTGTGTTGTTCGGCACATCAAGCAGGCTATAAAAACAACACCCGTTCAGTTAAAACCCAATAGTTTTGAGTTTGAAGTAAACCATGTATCTCCTCTTTTGGTAGGACACAAACGCCGCCACCAAACGCCGCTCCGTCCAGAAAGCAGAGGTTTGCACCTTAACGAAGGAAAGACATCAGAGATGGCCGTCCCGTTCCCGCCACGTTTCTCTCTGAGCCACCAGAGCATCACTTTGGATGAAGCCGAGACGAGGCACTACGAGTCTCCAGTGTCGCTGCAGAACTCTATTATGTGCTGAAGTGGCAGTTTGCAGCACGGCCGAGACTGCCTGCCGACAAAATGTGGGCCAAAGCATTTACTCTTCAAAAGAAGCAGCACTTTCCATTGTTTTATTTGCCTTTTTGAAGATGTACACTTTCCACAGAGGAAAGTCCCACAAGGATTACTGAAGAATGTTTCATCAACAAACTGTAAGTTTGCATTAACGTCTCTGTACTAGGATGATGTGAAAATTGTCTTAAGATCTTCAGTGGACATTCATATTTGGGCTTTTTAAATCAGCGTCTCCACTTTCTGCATCTTGAACAAGTAAAATAAAAAAGTGTTGAAACTGAAGTCTTTTTATGAAGTGTTTTCTCGGATGAACCATCTCGATGTGACAACATGTAAAATGTGAAAAACGTGATGGAGATTTATTCTGAAGACTGGCGCAGTATGAATAAAAAAAAAGAATAATGATAAAAAATAAAGTGGAATTAATACATAGCTTTCTACACACTAAGTACACTAAAATATCTGTAGAACAACAAGCGCCACATCTGAAGTCTGTGTTTAGAAGGCTGACGTGTGTCTCTGGAGAACTCCTGAAATATTTTGAAACCAACAAATGTATTTTCTATGAAGACAAAACCACTTTGGGGTACTACAGTCAGAAAAATGGTCTGTCTTCATGAATTAATGTCACAGGTGGACATTTGACTGAATCCCGGCAGTGAGAGAGTTAACCAGGACAGGAACTCTGCTGTGTTAAATTAAGATGTTTAAAATGTCACTTTACTGTAAAGAAAGACGTGTTTGTCATTCGTACTCATCATAAGGTACAACTTCTATGTACAAAGGCTTTTTAGTTGTAGAGTATTTCTTCAGGACTTTACCGACAATCTCTGGATTGGATATCAAATCTGTGTTTCTTCACCGCTGACAAGGTGTCGAACTGAATCACAGAAACGACTTTCTACATTTGCTGAATTTGAAGGATTATCATGTAGCCGTGGTCATTTCTACCACTCATCACTTTCCCCCGGAGTACTGGCCGAGCTTTACTATTCCACACGTGCAATGATGTCCTGACTGATCCTCATTCCTCACTTGAATCTTTACAGAATCTCCTCATAAAGAAGAAAATAACAAGGTGCTGCAATGTTATGTTACCTGAAACACTCTGCTCCTGTTTATATAGATATATTCTTATAGATATATATATATATCTATAAGAATATATGTTTTTTTCTCCTCTCTTGTACAGTTGCTGGAGCTGCCGGTGTGTGTGGGAGTGGGTGAGCAGGCGGTCTTCTATGTGTTTATTGTGTATCTTATGTAATGTTGTTTTGGGTTGGTGTGTTATATGATGGTCGATGTCTCCAGGAGGCAACATGTCAAAAATGGGACGTTCCATCTCCGTCCTCTCAGTATGTGTGTGTTGTTTTTTAATCAACTAGTACGATATTCATGTTAGAAATGAGTCGGGCTCATTAAACTGCCGTCGTCAACATCTCAGCTTTCCTCACTGAAGATTTAAAGTAATGAGGCGGAAAGTCTGAGGAACTGCAGGCTTTCTACTTGTGTGATGAGATGGTAACTAATGTTTTAATTGGGTTGGTATATGAAGATTACTCCTTCATATTTCTGTTGTTAGGTAAAGGGATGCATGTTGTTGATGTGAGAACCTCAGCATTAACACATGTTGGCATGGAAACAAACCCAACAACAACAAGCTGACTCGTCCACTGATGAAGCCGGAGGCAGACGTCAGAATAATCAGCAAAAAGACCAATGAGATGATTTCAACATGTTTTTTTGTTTTTCATCTCTGCATTGTAATTTCATTATTCAAATTTGATATTTACACCTGTTTATCTTGAATTATGTGTTTGGTCAAAATAATTGCACTTCCACGTCCTAATAGGAACTGTTTAGTATTTTTCTCTCGGTTTCACCGCCGCGGAAAATCTCATCACGCAAACACTGAAGTCCTCAGTTCTGTTCTGCCGTTGATTGATGTGATCGATCTCCGTCACAGGATTCATTCTGCTGCTGATTTTCCTGAAATAATATTTCTCCTCCTCTGACAGGAAGCCCGACTCGCACTTCTTTGGTCACACGTCTTTCTTTTCACGAAGGTTTCCCAACCAACCTGCTTCATTCTCTTCATCCCTCTTTAAATATTTTGCGCCGCCGTGCTCCACGGTTTCTGCGCGCCGTCACGCCGTGTCATCAGGGCCGTTTAAAACCCCAGGCTTTTCCCATATCTGGTGGGTCTGAACCGTGCCGGTTGTGCATGAGTACAGTCGTGTAGAATGTTTGGGATTTATCACCTCTGACACAGCGCAGCTGTTTGCATGCAGACGTATGATAAATACCAGTATTTTCTGCGCGCCGCTGCTTTTTACGGGCGGATTTCGACTCTTTCTACGCTCACGTTGATGAATGGAAGCCCCCAGTAACTGCAGCTCGACCGTCACAGCCGCATTCGTGATATAAAAGTCACGTAAATCAAAGTGGATGTGTGGAAATAGCTTGCTGGGGAAAAACAGATTTTCAAGATGCATTGTAAAGATTAAATATTAACTGTTAGGGATATCGATTAGAAAACAAAACATGCTGACTTGAACATGTGATGTGAACAAACTCATTTTGAATGAGGAAGATTAATCTGATGTGAGTGAGTGTTTTTATTTTGAGCAGGTACGACAGAAAAACTGAAGAAGTCGTGACTGCACGTCAAAATTTATACTCACATTCAACAGAAAGGGGAAAAAAAATCCCTTATCGATGTTAAAAACCACGATTTTCTTCTGTACTGTGTGTTACTGGATTATTTATGTCCAGCGCCATTTTTTCTTAAAGAACTGGGAATTTTTTTTCTACTCGACTTATTAATTTTAAAGAGCAATACTCCAGTGGAACATCCTGCCAACAAAGAGATAAAATATGAAGCTAATATTAGTGCGAGCACAACACTCTGGAAACAGAAAAGGAAAATTGGCTCCGACTTCACGGGAAAAAAGGGAAGAAGTTTCTGGAGGATTTCCTGAGTATATAAATAAAATAGGTCATAAAATGTAAATATCAAAAAGGTTATCTCCCCTTGCTGCCGAGCTGCGGAAGGATTAATCTGTGCCAAGTCACTGCCGAGACTGAACGGGGGGTAGGTGGAGGTGGGAGGGGGGCAAGTGGAGGTGGGGGTGGGAGGGGGTGGAGGTGGGAGGGGGTGGATGTGGAGGTGGGAGGGGGTGGAGGTGGGGGTGGGAGGGGGTGGATGTGGAGGTGGGAGGGGGTGGAGGTGGGAGGGGGTGGATGTGGAGGTGGGAGGGGGTGGAGGTGGGGGTGGGAGGGGGTGGATGTGGATGTGGAGGTGGGAGGGGGTGGAGGTGGGGGTGGGAGGGGGTGGATGTGGATGTGGAGGTGGGAGGGGGTGGATGTGGAGGTGGGAGGGGGTGGATGTGGAGGTGGGAGGGGGTGGAGGTGGGGGTGGGAGGGGGTGGAGGTGGAGGTGGGAGGGGGTGGAGGTGGGAGGGGGTGGATGTGGAGGTGGGAGGGGGTGGATGTGGAGGTGGGAGGGGGTGGAGGTGGAGGTGGGAGGGGGTGGAGGTGGGAGGAGAGCGGTCAAGCCATCATTGTGTGCGGC
Source organism: Lipophrys pholis (assembly GCF_963383615.2). Classification (NCBI taxonomy): domain Eukaryota; kingdom Metazoa; phylum Chordata; class Actinopteri; order Blenniiformes; family Blenniidae; genus Lipophrys; species Lipophrys pholis. The sequence continues at coordinate 1,260,158 of NC_137634.1, forward strand.
TCCGTCCTCCTTCACATTCATGCCGGGAGTCCAGATGAGCGCCGGGCCTCCGGTGCTGTTCATCCAGTCACTACTGTGAGGAGCCTCCACAGGTCAAGTGCTCATGGGCACCTTGTCAGCAGCAGCTCGGGACAGAGGAGCATCACTTCCCCTCTTCTCTTCCCTCTCTGGAAGTCGTGTTATTCCCAGCTGATTCCGGGTCCGTCAAGCCGCTGACATCGCCCTGCCAGTGTTTGACCTCCGGCGGGGGAAGTCGACCCACTTAGCTACAGATTTATCCCGATCGCTTTACGGATCTGACAAAGTGGCTCTTGGTGCTTAAAAGCAACAAATCATGTGTGATAATCCAGAGCCGCCACTCCTTCCTAGTCCAGTCAGTATCACAAGAAGCGGCGTCAGTTAGTGGAAATGGATTCGCTGTATTTCCACAGTCACACTGACGAATGCAGTCATACACAGAGCAGACAGAGAGAGATGGGGGTCAAACTACCAACCGACCCAACAGACTGAGCGACAGCTGCCCGTCTCTCTCGGAATAGCACACTTTGAAAACTCCATTGTCATTTTTACAGAACGATGCCAGCACATTTAAAAGTAGCTCCTCAAAGGTCTTTGAGATTATTTCTAGTAGGAATGAAAGACGACCTGCTCTAGCGGGGTAGGAGTCGTACCTCCGTATGGTTTGGCAGGTATGGTTCATATAGCATATTCATATAGCATGAGTACTGGATTAAATTCATTTATACTGCATTTGTTTATTGGTTAAATGAGGTGTGGTCAGGCACACGTATGGTATTCTGCAGTATTGAAAGCAGCCGTAAGTATTATTTTCGGACTAAAGCTTCCATCGATACCAGACACCAGTATCGAGTATCGGGTCCGATACTGCACTGAGTACTCGTACTTATTGGAAAATCCCCAATACAACCCAGCATGTATTACGTGACATCACGCATCAGCAACGTCACCCAGAGGTATGCAGAGAGGTAGAGTGATGTCGCAGTTTAGAGATTCTATAATATTAATGAGTAAATTATGTTCTGACCAAATATCTAGAGGAGGAAGAAACGTCCTCACCGGACCAGCAGAGTCAGAACGATGTTGTTCAGGAGTTTAACTCCTCAGAAGGTCTGGAGGATTTTACTTCAAGCCGTGATACATGCTACATGCTACATGCTAAACATGATTAGAGTGTGATTGATACACTCGTTATCTCTCCGATACCACCAATACCATTGGTACGAGGAATCCGCAAGAAGATACAGGTTAGAACTCGTACTTGTACTCGTGTCCCTCGTTTCTACCACACACCAGTTTATTTTTTTCTTTTTTGAGTGTTTCACACTAAGAAATGTATATTTCTTTAGATTGAGGGGAAAAGATGGAATGCTTTGACAAAATCCATATAAAACTAGAAAAATCCTCATACAATAAAGTATAATTACCAATATTTTGATCTAGGTAAAGGTCTGAGTGCAGGTTCAGAGATCGTGAAGTGTGATGCTCTACGTCTAAAGCAGAGCAGCACACCAACACACCAACACACCCTGCATTGCTTCATCACTACTAGAAATTAATTCCTCATTTGAACAAAAGATGAGTAAAGTTTACACAGTAATGATACTGTGTACTTTTCATTACTTCACACAGATGAGTCGAGCTTTAACTGTCAGTAGTGGTACGTTTGCTTCACAAATAAACATTTTATTTTGTACAACTGTGTAAATCCACAGTGAGAATGAGCGGAGGAGCCGTCCCAGCAGGCTGGCAGGGGCAGCGGAGGACGACGTTTTATTGGTTTGTTTTAACATAAAGCCTCAGAAAGAGACTCAACAGTGATGGAGAGAATCAGTACCGTTCCTCTGAACCGAGCATGCTATTGTACCCTGAGATTATCTGCTGGTAAAATGAGAAAAGCCGGCTTGGACACATTCAGATGCAGTTGCACAATGAACTTTATGTCTTCGATTGTTGAAATAGGGCCAGTACGTTAGCAAAATGTTATTCTCCACGGTCTGGGAGTTGGTCTATAAATCACATTCAGTCACCATGTGAAGGGTTCTGGGGGGGGGGGGGGGGGATCATGTTTTAGACTCTATAAACTACAGGTGAGCTCTGCTATATTGGGGTGACAGCATATATTTCTAAAGCAGACCTTGTTAAATTGCTTGTGCGGATACTGTTGATGTTCTTTAGGGAAAGTGCCTTAAAAACAGCTTGCCTTACACTCCGGGGTCTATTTATGTTGTTTGTGTTATTTTTTTTATTTGTGTGGATAAAATGAGCGCCGACGGTGCCCCTTCCAGATAGTCTCCCCTCAGCTACAACTGCAACCCAATTCTACGGGGATACGAGGAGAAATCAATCATAGAAAAGGAAGAGATACCAATTCCTCCACTAACAGGAGAGCCAGTCAAGCAGAATGTAATGCAGAGCGAATACCTGCTTCACTCTCTTCTATAATACTGTCGCTCTGCCTCCCGGCTCCTCTTTCTATACAGAAACAAACCGGCGTGGAAAAAACAAAAACAACATGTTATCACAAGAGGAGAACGCCACTGGAAAACACAAGATTTGGTCTCACAAATATAATCGTCCTGATTCAGCCAAGGAGATTTTGATCTGGTGTTGAGGCGCCGTCTCATCCAGGAATATCATGACGAAGCTCTGAACAACCCTGGAGTGAAGTAATGGGAGTTCTGACAAGGTCCTTCCAGCTGAGGCCCCTTGCTGACAGGACGGCGCATCCAGCATCAAACCCAAGCATCACACCGCAAAGTGAGATCCAGTTGGCTGAGAGGGGCCGGCGGCGGTGGCGGCGGCGGCGGCGGCGGCGCCACAAGCCGTCCCGCCCGTCACTCAGCTTCTCTCCATTGTACTTGCGCTGACCCCGTTTGCGCCCGACTCGGCCGTGATGATCTTTCAAGTGGCGTTTGAAAGGAATTGCTCCGAGCTTTCAGCGCCTTCACAGCTCGGCTCCGTCTCGCTGGCATTCGGTGATTAATGGATCTCTGCTGAGGCTCCTTTTGTTGTTACTCCGGCCCGGCGGGAGACGTGGCTCGGTGGACGTCAGCGCCGCCACTTTACGTCTCGACAGAGGTAACCGTTGGTGGTTTGCTCTGTCTCAGGGGACAAACAAGCATAAAACCAACCGAAGCCGTCTTCAGGTGAAGCAGCAGCACGAAGCGCGTCAGCTGGAATCGATCCTGTCAAACAGCTTTTAGTGGATTTTAATGGATTTACACGTATTTCATGATCCGTCACAACATTCCTCAGAAATTACTGAAATACTGCCATATTACAGTTATAGTTATATATTCTGTTTTCAATGTTAAATTCAGTGAGATCTGACTTTTTAGATCATTTTTAGTTTGTTTACTTTTTTCTAGCTATTTATTATTATTATTATTATTATTATTATTATTATTATTATTATTATTATTATTATTATTTCAATGTAGATTAAACTGGTGTTTCAGCTAATTTTTTCATTGTGCTCTAGTAAAAATGTTTTTAATTGCTTTATTATATTATTTAATATATTAAATATTACTATTTACTACTACTATTATAATATTTAATAGTAGTTATTAAATTCCTGCTCTTCTTGTGAAGTTGCATTCACATGTAAAAACTTTGTTCATATTTGTTTAAAATTCAGTTATATATATATAGTATATATATATATATATATAGTTTTAATGTTTATTTGTTTTCTTGGAGCCTCTTTCATTTTTATCAACAATCCACCGTCTTCGTTCCAGAATATTTTCACTCTGTCATTGTTGTGATTTACCTGAGTTGGATCAAACTACATGAAACGTGTTGTACAGATAACGTGTGGACGCTGATCTATCCCTGGGAAACACCGACAAATGAGCCAAAACAAGAGAAAACATGAGCACATTCAACAACGTCTAAATTCATAATATCTAAGCATGATAATGTCAGATAATAATGTCCATTCATTTTCCACTGACTAACATCATAAAGCCCCTCCAGGGCCGTTAAATCACATTCACACACACATTCATCCACACTAATGGAGGCGTCGGCCACGCAAGGAGCTCAGTCCATCCACTGGAGCAGTTCAGGGTTCAGTGTCATGCTCAAGGGCACTTCAAACATGTGGATAAACCCACCTGCAACCTTCCCACTGAGAGACGACCTGCTCCACCAGTTTGGACTCACGTCGGCTGAACTTTTTCCAGATTGTTCTGTGCAGCGATGCGACGCCTCAGGGTCTCTAACGTTCCTGCGATGGTCTGTTGTTGGTCGCTGCAATACGAACGGCTTTCTACCACTGCAGACGCTTTCTGACTGACAGGGTCACACTGAAAATACGTCTATCCTGGAAGAAATGAGATAAATACAAGACACTGAGTGTATTTCTCTGAAACATGGATTTGGTCGTCCCCCCCCCCCCCCACTTTAAGCCAGTGGAATAACAAACTGCATCAGAATCACAATACAGCCGCATTCCCCCTGCAAAATTATTTTTAACTCAGCAGGTGATGTTCTCGGCTGTTACTTTGCATTCTAATAACACGCCGAGCTGGGGATTTCATGCCTTGAAAATGTCTTCTGAATGTGATGTATTGAGCGAAGCTTCAAGAGCAACAGCTTGAGCTGAAATATTCATTCTGTAAATAAAATAAACAGACATACTGTACTGACTCCAGAGCCAAATGCCCATTAATTTACTAACTGTTGCTCACAGTGAAGGATTGTGTTCTACATCTGCTGTATGTTTTTATTGCACAGCTAAATGGAATCTGGCCTGTCCCTCAGCGTGAGCACGTGTCCTCTTCCGTTTGTTTCCGTCCTCATAAGAATAAACTTGATTTGTAGGTTTGATGTGTTTTTCGGGGCTTTGAAATGACATGAAGCCTGTCAAGACATCCAAG